>NC_092876.1:45258666-45491166 GCF_028372415.1 Notamacropus eugenii
AACAACTATCCTGTTGTTTGTTCTGAAGCTTGTAATCCATTAAAATACCCAGATCTTTTTCAGACAAATTATTCTCTTACCATGCCTCCCGTATCTTGTAAGGTTGTTTATTTTGAACCTAAGTTTAGTTATGTATTATAATCTGTTAGATGTTTTGAATTTGGTTATCCAGTCTGCTCTCTATCCTAGCTTTTGTGTCATTTGCAAATTTGAAAAACATTCTTTCTATGTCTTAATACATGTCCTTGGAAAACTGCCATTTAATTGGGGGAAGGGACAATGATAAAGAACATTTGAAGGGTTATCATATGGAATAGGAATCATGATTGTATTGTTTGGTCTCTGAAGGCAGAATATAAGAGTGGTAATTTGAAGTGAGGTTGATTTAGGTGTGGTATAGGGAAGTGCTGAGGGATGGCCATTGCAAAGGCACAGTGATTAGGATATGACTCCAAGAGCGTTGGGATCTTAGAGTTGCCAACTGCCTGGAAAAGAGAGTGGTGAATGAGGTGTCCTCAAAAGGAATTATTTTGATACTTTAAACTCACATACTACTTAAACTCACATACTGCTAATTTGTTAATTTGAGACTTGAGTACCTGTTCATTCTGTATATTGTCTGTATTTTGAGATTCTTTGGGAGTTTACTTTAAAACTTTTTAAGTTTAAAAAGTTAAACTTTTAAAGTTTAACTTAAAACTTTTCTCCTTTCTCTCCTTTCTCTGGAGTAAAATAGTATGTCTTTGAAGAGAAAGGCTGTGTATGTTGTTTATTTCTGTGGAGGGGTAGATAAAAGGAACATCTCGGGGAATGATCTCTGAAGAAGTTGGCAGCCAGATGTCAATAGTGGATAGAGTGAAGGACTTGAATTTGGGAAGACTGGAACTCCAGGCTGGTGTGACGTTTACTAGCTTTGTGGCCCTGAACAAGTTACTTGCAATCTCAGTTTTCTCATCTATAAAACAGAGATATAATAGCACTTGTCTTTTGGATTTGTGAGGATAGAATTAAATAATTATAAAGAACCTTATGATAAAGCTCAAAGTGCAGTGTAAATGTTGGTAATTGTTGTTATTATGCTTATGCCTTCTTTTATTATCTTTAGTCAGTGGAAGAGAACAGTGGAGAAGCCTCGAGACCCATTAGAGATTAATTAGTGGGGACTTAAGTTTTTCATCCTTGCATTTTCGAAGAGGACCAGTGACATCACAGGATGGTGTCTAAACTTGTGCCAGAACTGGGTTTAAATGAGGCAGTGTTGCACAAAGTTGTCATTGAAGTCCAGTGTAAGACAAAAGTCAAGGTGAAAAAGGCCAATATTTCTTAACATATAGAAGAAAAAGCTCTAAAAATATTTTCAATTTAGAACATAATCAGTAAAACAAAGAAAATGAGGAGTGCTTTCTGTCTGAGAAAACGGTGTCATTAAGTGTGAAAGTCAGCAGCAGGCCCAGCAAAGTCAAGATCAGAACATAGCTATTTCCTGATAGACTGGTAGGTGCCCCCTATTTTTCAAGTTAATTTAATTTAATTTTTTGTACTAATTTACCAAATATGAAATTCTTACCTTAATTATTTTAAATCACCTTATTCATTTTTAGTTAATGTTTTGGTCATTATTAGTAATCACATAACTTGTTATATTTTAAGTGGTTTCCAATAATTTTTAATAGTCATTCCTAGAGTAATCTACAGAACCCCAGCTGTGTGGTAGACTAGCTATCTATTTTCAATTTTATAAATGAAGATGTTGAGACATAAATAGGTTAAATGACTTGGAATTACAGTGATCCAAGAGCAGAGGTAGAATTACAGCTCTCATGTAGCCATGTGCTGAGCTCATGCTGCATTTTTGTTAGAAATATCAAAATTCTTGTGAACATATAAATTCGTGTAAATCATTCATAGTTTTAAAATTAATATCAGGTGACTCTAGCTGAGATACATGGAATACAACTGCTTTCCAAGAATTAAAATTTAGTATCACACAGAAGGCAGGGGAGAGGAAGATGTAAATTGTGGGTATGAACAGGCTTTACCATATAACCAATGAGGAACTCTAGATAGTAAAAGATGACACCCTAGAACTGTAGAATAGGAAGAGACTAGCCAGTCCTGGGGCAAGATCACAGGTGCCAGGAGGTCAGCTAGAGTGCAGTGTTAGGAGAAATGAAGAAAACCATCAGCACATTTGGGTAGATCCCCTCTGATGAATTATGGTGGGACTGGACAAAAGTGGCACAGGATGGGCAGGAGGAGTTGCACTGTGTTGTCGTTCTGGAGGGAACTGCCTCACTGATATGATCACAAATCCATCTGAGTATTTTAAAGAAAGACTTAAGAAAATTTATGCTTTGATGTATCTAGAATCACTGGATATATTCTTAGGGTTATGTAAAAATTTTTGATTGTTGAGTCTGTAGAAGTTGATTTCATTATCCCCCTTCCCCCTTCTTAACAGGTCAGACTAGGCAGAGTATTTTGTTACTTTGATAGGTAACAAGATACTATGTTTCACACCCCCTTCCCCTCTCTGTCCCCCCAGCTGATGTAGTCATAGAATGTCCAGAACAACAAGGTGTTAGTGAGGTATTTAATTGTAAAGGTTTTTCTATGCTCCAGCCCATTTTATAAAATACTGATACTCCTCTGATAGAGTCAAGGAGGGAACAGCTGATTGGCTGAGCAAATAAGTTAGCTATAGTGGGAGTTGGCAGACTGAAATTGTTTTAAATGGCTAATCCCTAGTAGAATGTTAGCAGTTTGAGAATAAGAGTTGAAAATCAGAAGCTGCTTTTGATGGAGATCCCTGTGAAGGACTGGTGGGGGAGGGAATTTCTTCTTACTATCCATTAGTTATGCCAGGAAGAAGAGCTACTGTACCAGTATACTATTGTATACTGGGGAGCAAAGATACATCTTAGGCAAATGGAGAGAAATAGTTACTTGAGGAATGAACCATCTTTGGAGAAGAGGACTCTTTGACAGCAGAGAAAAGAGCTATGTTTAGGAGCAGACCCACCTGAGCAATGAGAAAGAGAAAGAGAGGGACAGGGAGACAGAACTTCCAGCCTCCTAGTACTTCAGTTTTGAGTTGCCTTTAACACGTCTATATCCTACACATGTGACTCACTTTAACTTTGAACCTTTGAACTTTTAACCTTTTAACCTTTGATCCATGGATGCTGCATATTTTGGGGGAAGAGTATGCCCCAGATGTATGAGGGCAGTGTTTTGTAAATGCTGTTCTTTTTTATGTTATTGGAATAAACCATTTTTTTGAGCTGAATATTAATTGGAAATGCTCTAGTGGAGGCTCACGAACTTCTACTAACTTCACAAGGTTATCCATAGATAGTGTTAGGAATGCCTCACTCAAATCAAATTCACTTGCAAGTCATGAAGGATGAACAACGTAGGAGTACAACTCCATGAGGTTATTCATAGAACCCAAGAGTGGTAGCTGCCTTCTGGAAAGATACCCTGGAAAGGATACAGAACTAATATAGCATGTTACCTAGTGGATCAAACTGGTATCTTTTGGTCCTTAAATGAATCTTGGTGCTTATTTTTAAAAGAAATAATATCCATTTGTTTCTGATGTGGATAAAACTCAGATTAAAAAAACAATCCTGTTTTATTTGAATAATATAGCTTTAGGGTGATGGGTCAAATTTTATTCAGCTTAACTAATTTAATATTTCTTAAGGGCCTTTTATGTACAAATAACTTTTTATGTGTGCAATTGAGAAAAAAAGGTCCTGGAGATTTTATTTTTCATGTGTTTGGAAAGCTGTTGGAATAAACTTTGTTTAATTCAACAAATTTATGAAGTATCTCCTAAGTACAGCCCTTTGTTAAGGACTAGAGGATATAGAAAGATGAAATAAGATAGGATTCCTGTTCTCATGAAGCTTCTAGTCTGGTAAGAGGATACAGCTTTTACCTGAACAACCATGATACAGTATAATTCAAGTGCATAAGAGAACTCAAATTGTTTTTAGGGATAAGGGGGGGCAACTACTGTTTTTCTTCTGGTTTCATTGAGTAAAGATTAAAAAAATGAAGACTTTTTATTAAGGAATATTTAATTATCTTAAATGGTGATAAGAGAGACACAGGAGTTATAGATCTAGAGTATGTTTCTGGACCCTCTTCTCCCTTTAAACTTTTTCACTTGATCATATTATTAGCTGCCATGGTTTCAGTGATCATCTTTATGTAGATCACTCAGATCTACTTCCAGACCTAACCTCTCTCTAGATGTTTGGCCCCACATTTCTAATGAGGAAGATGTGTGTTCATCCTTTGTTGCTGAAGAAGATCATGCCATCAGAGAAATGATGACACAACTTGCACTTGACTTTGTTATGAGTGAGGGAGGGCTGTGCAGGTCACCAGCCTCACTTCTCTTCCAGAGCCATTTGAATCCAGTGACCAGGTATTCATCAGGATGACTGGAGATGACCCAGGATGAGGCAGTTGGGGTTAAGTGACTTGCCCAGCGTTGCAGCTAGTGAATGTCAAGGGGAAGAAAAGAGAAGCGGAAAGGAATGAAAATTTATATAGTTCCTACTATGTGCTAGGCACTGTGCTAAGTTCTTTTCCCAAATATTATCCTATTTGATCATCCCAACAACTTTGGGAGGGAAGTGTTATTATCTCCATTTTACAGTTGAAGAAAATGAGTCAACCAGAGGTTAAGTGACTTGCTTAAGTTACACAGCTAGTGTGAAATTTGAGATGAATTTTGAACTCAGGTCTTCCTGACTCTCCTTGACTTCCTGACTGCCAGGTTCTCTGTCTACTGCGTCTTAGGCATAATTGATCTGAATATCTCATGGATATTTTAAACTTACCTAAAACTGAACTTGTATTTCCCCCAAATCCTGACCTCATCCTAATTTTTCAGTTACTGTCAAGGGCACCACCATCCTCCCAGTCACCCAGGCTTGCAATTTAGGCGTCATCTTTGTCTCTTTGTTCTCCTACTCCTTCATATCCAGTCAGTTGCCAAGTGTTGTCGTTTCTACTTTTCATAACAACCCCTTTCTCTTCTCTGACACTGCCACCATCCAGCTTCAGGACCTCTTGTGTTGGCCTCCCCCCCTCCAGTCTCACCCCACTCCAGTCTGTCCTCTCTCAGCTGTCAAAGCGATCTGCCTACAGGGCAGGTCTGACCATGTCACCCTTCTGTGCAGTAAACTCCAGTGACTCCCTCTTGCTTCCAGGATCAGATATAAAATTTCTGTCTTTTACAGCTCTTCCTAATCTGATCCTGCCTTCTTACATCTTGTTCCCCTTCCTGTACTTTGTGATCCAGTGACAGTGGCCTCCTTCATGTTGTTCTTGGAATAAGATACTCCGCCTCCCAACTTGGGACATTTTTGTTGTCTGTCCTGTGGGCCTGGAACTCTCCTTCCTCACCACTGTCTTCTGGTTTCCTTCTGTTCTCTAGAAGGTGTACATTCCCACCTGCTACAAGCAGTCTTTCTCAGTCCTCCTCTATTTTCTCTCTTCTTGTCTGTCTCAGCAATGATTTAGTTCAACCTTGCTTTTCTCTGAGACTATCTCAAATTTATCCTCTGTCTTGCTTGTGTCTAGTTATTTGCATGTGGTCTCCCTCATTATACTGGGAGTTCCTTGAGGGAAGAAGATTGTCTTTTGCCTTGTTTTGTATCTCTAGCACTAAATGCATCGTCTGGCACATTGTTCTTGTTGAGTCATTTAAGTAACGTCCGACTCTGTGAGCCCAGTTGGGGTTTTCTTGGCACATATTAGGTACTTAATAAATGGTAGTTGATTTGATTTAACCTTTCTAAATTTATGCTAAAGTAATATTTACTATAGGGCAACTCCAGGCCTGGAGTCAGGAAGACTCAACTCCCTGAGTTCAAATCCTCTGACACTTTCTAGCTGTGTGACCCTGGGCAAGTCATTTCTGTTTCAGTTTCCTCATCAATCAGATGAGCCAGAGAGAAGGAAATGGCAAACCACTCTGTTATCTTTGCCAAGAAAACCTGAAATGAGGTCAAGAAGAGTTGGACAGCACCAGCAGCAACAACTTACTATAAAGGCAATTACAAATTGACTCTTCTCACCTTTGATCTTGTGCAACATTATCCTTTGTGTATTTCTTCCTTCCATTGACTATTACTTTTCATTATTTGTCAGGCTGATATTAGTCATGTAAGAGTTTAGGCCTGGTATGATTACAGCTTTCTTTTTAAGTGGTTGAATAATCTTTGGCTTATGAAGCTTAGATATGTGGCTATCCAGAGTCACTGTGTCTTTTGTGACTTTTGCTGTTACTTTTGTCTTTTGAAACCAGGTTGAGAAAATTGTTAAAGCATTCTGAAACAAAGTTGGATAATCTTTATTCAGATTATTATTTTTTAATCTCTGTAACTTTAGCCTAGAAATGCTAGGCTGAGTTTTACTGAATTGGTTATTGTAAATGGGGGACAGAATGTTAGTTCTGAATGTTAAATGGTTCCTGAGGCTGTTTGCTGGTTGTTTTGGCCTTTTTCTCGTTCTTTTCCCATTGTACTCTCACCATTCCCTTTACATATTTGCAATATTTTCAAGATCAAGTGGTATTGGTAATGGTTTCAGGTTTTGATTCCTAATACACATTCAGGACATCACAACCAATAGGACCCTTCTTTTGGGGATCATTTCTTATCTCAGCAGTGATTCAGTTCAACATCGCATCTGCACCTACTAAATGTAGAAAGTGCTGTGAGGATGTTAATTAATCATTTTGTAGCAGTTTGTTCTTATCTTTTATATAAACTCTTTATTGATAGAAGTTTACTGATCGTGGAATACTGACAAAGAAGGGAGTTTTAATCAGGTCAGCAAAAGTTGGTACTTGTGTAATATAGTATACGTGCAGTTTTTCAAGGTAGCTTTTTTTTTGAATAATACTTGATTCCCCCCCACCCCATTTCATATGAAAACAGTTTTTTTAACATTCGTTTTTTAAAATTTTGAGTTCCAGATTCCCTTCCTCCTTTATTCCCCTCCACCGTCCCTGAGGCAGTTAAGCAATCTGATACAGGTTATACATGTGCAGTCATGCAAAACATTTCCATATTATAGACTAACTCTTCCGTCCAGGCTTTAGTAAATCCATCATGATGCTCGTAGATCCTCAGAACAGTTTCATCATCTGAAACTTCCTGGAAAAGAAGTCATTGTCAGCTTTCCATGTGCAAGTAGCTACTTGACATTTGAATGTTTCTTCTGGCTTTTTTTTTTTTTTTTACTCTTTAATAATGATAAAAAGGAAGATAATAGTTTGGCAGAAGCAGTTGTCCAAGTACAGTGGGAAATGAAGGCTTTTCTGCCTACAGCTGTAGTTGTACCATAGTTTGGAAATAACTTGAAAATGGAAGTTTATACCAAGCTTCAAAAACAAATGGTAGTTTCCACCATTTGGATGTACTTACACTTTGTTGCCAGAGTACCCTAACCTACGCATTCTGTTTATGCATTTTTAGAATTTTGAGTTCTTGTAACTCCTGGAGGGAACGAATCCTCATAAATATTACTTTGGAAGTATTGTATGAACTGATTCAGAATGGGCAGAGCGGGAAGAACCAGAACTAGAAGAACAGTTTATATAGTAGCCATGACATTGTAAAGACAAACAGCTTTGAAAGACTCAACTGATCCACAAAATAAACAAATATTCCTCCAGAGGACCAGTGATATTGTAGAGCAGGAGGCAGAATGAAACACATATATTGTGACATGGAGAATCTTTGAATTTGTTTTGTTTTTCCCTCCTTTTTGTTACTAGGAGGTTTTTTTTCTTTTTGGGAGAGGGGAGGGGAAGTTAAGGGAGAAAGGGAAGCTGGCTGCATGCTCTACCTCAGTGATATATATATTTCTGGAGATATGGGTCACTGCTGATGGTGGGTGGGTGTGAAGGAATTGAGAAGTGAAAAATCTGAAACAACCGCCTTTAATTCAAATCTAGCATTTATTAAATATTGAGAGCCCTGCGCTATGTGGCAGGGACTATAAAGATAGAAAACAAAACAGCCCCTGCCTGGAAGGAGCTTACACTTTACTGAGGGATGCATGCATATGGTAGGTGGTTTTAGAAGCTAGGAGAATGCACCACTACCTGGCCTACGTTCAGAAAGTTGCCCTTGCTGCAGGAGATGCGATGTGAGTGGAGGTGAAGAATTGGAAGAGGCCCAAGTGAAGAGAAAGGCCTTTTGTGGCGTTGGGGACAGGCCTTACGGAGGCGTGGGGGTCAGAATGGTCTGTTTGATTTTGATGAGAATAATATGAAAGGAAAGTAGGAATACAGGGGGATGAGAGGAGCCTGTTGGTGGAAGGTCAGGGAACTTAAATGTTCTGTCCTAGACGCAACAGGGAGCCATCAAGGATTGCTGATCAGGAGAGTAACATGGTCTGACCACTTTCTTTGTGAAGGATGAGGATGGCTGGTTTTGAGGTGTCACTCCTCTTAAACATATTAAGCTTTTTACAAATTGAATAGGTATATTAGTAATTGATATTGCTAAATATTCCTTGGCATTGTTGTTCAGCATTTGCTGTTTTACATTGATAAACATAATAAATCTCAGATGAGGCATAAAATAAGTAGCTATGTTTTTTGCTACTATAATGGAGATTTGGTGTGAGAATTGAATTGCAAGATTATTCCTTATGGATGGTGAGACCCTGCAGATACTTGTGTTAGCAGATGGCATTCTGCTGGTTGCATCAAGGCCAAAACATTTCAGAGGCTCCTAGAAGAGATCTGTAACCATTTAAAAGAGTTTGGTTTGACCATCCTCATGAGAAAAAGCAAGTGGATGAAGAGTGTCTGTTTGCTCAAATTATGACGTGTTTTGATGGACAATATGTACATGCCCATTTGTGTATGTATGTATATTTATTAATCTCTGCCTTCATTTATATCTAGGCTCTTTCTCTCTCCATATCTGTTTATTTATCTAGCGTAAATGGATAGCTTCCTGAGTCCAAAAATAAATAGAAGAACTAATTAGATTGTCTTCAGGAAATTTCAAACCTTTTTTAATGACTTTTGCCTTTTTTTAATCCTTCACACTTAGCACACAGTTGCCAAGGTCTGTTATTTCATTTTTGCAACATGTCTTGAATATACATTCTCTCCGCATACAGTGCTACTTGTCTAGTGCAGACCTTCATCACCTCACAGCTTGATTGCTATAATAGCCTGCTGGTGGCTCTGCCTGCCTTAAGTCTCTCCCCATTACAGTCCATCCTCTATTCAGACACTACAGTGATTTTTCCTAAAGGGCACGTCTAACCATGTCATACCTCCTCCCTTTGTCCTTCAGTAAGCTCCAGAGACTCCTCTCACCTCCAGAATCAAATACAAAATTCTCTGTGGGGCATTCAAAGCACTTCATTTCCTAGTCCCTCTCTCCCTTTCCAGTCTTCTTCCACCTGCTTCCCTGCCATGTACTCTTCCATCTAGTGACGTTGGTTTTTTGGCTGTGCCACCGAGACTCTCCATCTCTCAACTTTGAGCATTTTCTTTGTCTGCCTTCCACGTCTCTAATGCTTTCCATCTTCCTCTCTAACTCTTAACTCTAACTCTTAACTCTAACTATTAACCTCCGGCTTTCTTAAAACCCGAACTAAAATCTCGCCTTCTCCAGGAAGTCTTCTTCAACGTCTTCTGATTCTAGTGCCTTCCCTCTGTTCATTGTTTCTTTGCTTTGTATGTATTCGTTCACATGTCGTTTCCCTCATTTGACTCCTGCTCCTTGAGGGTAGGAACTGTCTTTTGCCTCTTTTTGTATCTTCAGCACACTGACTGATACATAATAGGTGATTAATTAATGTTTATTGTGACAGAAACAGTAAACACTTTGTTGACTTATTGAATGACTCCAAACTTCTGGGAAAAAAGACCCAACTTTTTTATTTATTTTGTTTAGGAAGTTCCTGAATGAGAAAACTCTCTTTTCCCAATCAGATGGCATCTGTGCAATTGAGAGCTTTATCAAGTTGGCCTGTGACCCTGAGAGGCCGAATCACTTGTCACGGATCACACACTAGGATGTATCAGAGGCTGGACTGGAACCCCAATCAGCGTGGCCTTGTCCAACTGCTATATTTCCTCCTCTGCCATTGCTGCCTCTTGGAAGGCCCCCCCCCCCCCCCCCCCCCTTTTTAAAATGATAATGGATCCAGTGCCATTTTATTTATTTTTAAAATTAAATTATTTTATTTGTTTTCATTGTTCTGCAATCACTTTTATGTATCTTAGATTTTTTTCCCCTTTCTCTGAGACGGCGTATGATCTTATATATACATACATTTCTATTAAATACATTTTCACCTTAGTTGTGTTGCGTAGAAGAATTAAAATGAATGAGAGAAACCATAAAACAAAACAAAATACAAGAGAAAATGGTCTGCTTCATTCTGCAATCCAATTCCATAGTTCTTTCTCTGGATGTGGAAGGCATTTTGCCTCAAGAATCCATTGGGAATTTTTTAAGTCCTTGCATTGCAATGAAGTACTAAGTCTACCAGAAGAATTCCTCGCACACTGTGGTTGTTATTGTGTACGAAGTTCTCCTGGTTCTGCTCTTTTCACTCACCATTAGATCATATAAATCTTTCCAGGCTTCTCTGAAGTCTTCCTGTTCATCGTTTCTCATAGCATAATAGTATTCCATTATTTTCATATACCACAGCTTGTTCAGACATTCCCCAATTGATGGGCATCCCCTTGATTTCCAGTTTTTGGCCACCACAAAGAGAGCTGCTATAAATATTTTTGTACATGTGAGACCCTTTCCCATTTTTATGATCTCTTTGGGATACGGTCCCAGAGGCGATATTACTGGATCAAAGGGTACGGACATTTTTGCAGTCCTTTGATATAGTTCCAAATCGCTGTCCAGAATGGTTGGATCAGCTCACAGCTCCACTAACAATGAATTAGTGTTCCAACTCTCCCACATCTTCTCCCACATTTATCATCTTCCTGTTTTGTCATGTTAGTCAATCTGATAGATGCGATGTGGTACCTCAGAGTTGTTTTGATTTGCATCTTTCTTTCTCTGAAAACTGCCTGTTCCTATCCTTTGACTCTTTGTCAATTGGGGAATGACTTGTATTCTTGTACATTTGGCTCAGTTCTCTGTATATTTTAGAAATGAGGGAAGGCCCTTCTTTTTAATGCTTATATTCTGGTGGTAGATAGCTGCAAGATATGCAATACCACATTCTGCAAAAGATTGAAAAGAATTATCAATCAGAAGGATTAGGTCACAGCATGTAATAAATAAGGAATTTTGAAGAAGGACTAGGTCTTTTTGTTTTTAAACATAGGATAGAAAAAGAAGAGGAACTGGTCAGTTAAAGGTATTTATTAAGTTAGGCAACATGTTAAATGCTGTGCATACAAAGAAGAGCAAGGTAAGGGGTGATATGTGGACAGATTCACTGTTTTATGAACATCCCTGCAATGTCAGGAGCAAAAGAGGAAGGTTTCTGTCATGTTCAGTGGAGCCCTTGTGATAAACTCTTGAGAGGTTGTAAACAAGAGTTGGACAGAGTCGGTAATGACTGATGGGCTTCATTGCTTCTAGAAGGAACATCCAAATTGATGAAATTACACATCTGCTTGAATATTGAATAATTATACAAAAATTAAAAAACCCAATTTAGTGAAGTTCTAGCAAAAATAGTTATGTGACAAAGATAAATTCTACACTATGATATCTTCACATAGTTAAATATCATTTTATATAAGGATGTTTGACAGGTATTGTAGTATGATTTTGTACCTGTGAAAATGATAGTACTGATGGTGATCCCCCTGTGAAATAACACCAGCCAAAAGGAGCAGTGATTCCCTTCTCACTAGCATAGGGCAAGGCAATTCTTTAGCTCATGTCTGCAGTTCTTACGTGCAAGTTCTGGTGTTGTCATGGCACCTCTTTAACTTAGCCTGCTGACATCCTTAAGTAAGGAAGATCCATCTCATTCCTGATTTCTGACTGCCGACCAGAAGAGCTGGGAGTTGATTTGGTATTTGAAAATCTGAACCTGTTAGAGCAGTAAAGGGCCACAAGAGGTCATCTGGTACAGTCTTGCCCTAGTATTTGCTCAACTTGGGTAATAGTGAAACTTGTTTCTACAGTTTTAAAAGAAATCTCCAGGAGTGGAGAATACCCAAGGTTTTTAATAGAAAAATTCTTCTTTATGTCTGACTAAACTCTGTTGCTATAAGCTGAGTTCACATTTAATCTTTTCAGACTTTGAATGGAGATGGAGAAAACTAATCAAAGTAGTTCTTATTATAATTAAAGACAATTATGAAGTAAACCCTTAACCTTCATTTCACCAAGCTAAAGAGCCTCGACTTCTTTAACCTTTGTGATAGGCCCTCATAATCTGACTTTTTTGTGCTTAATTTTCTAAGAAGGAAAGTCATTTAGTTTTTTTAAAATTTGAATTTAACATGAATGCTGAGCTGCAAAAGAGGAACAAATCACTCTTCTTGATTTAGCAAGTATATAAATAAGTCCTTAGCTTGATTCATCTTTATGACAATTGATAATCAGAACTGAATTAATATGTAAACGATATCTTTTAAAGGGATACAGGTTAAGAAAAAAAGGCAGACTGTAATTTATTTTTTCCTTTGAATTTATTATTAATTGTACTTTAAAAGTCAGAAATATAAGTTTAGTTTCTAAATAAAAATGTCTTATTAATTTGTACGTGAATAGACATCACACCATGTTGCTTATCAGTTTTAGTAAAATAATTTTGTGATAGTCATGAAAATTATCTTAGTTTTTCTGTATCAGTTTGGACAAAATTGGAAATATAAAAAAATCTACAGCTATACCTAATTTAATGATATCTGCCTCTTACAAAATAGAAAATTTGGAAGATTATTCATAGTACGTAGGATTCTCCAGACTTTGTTTAAAGGGTTACGTTTGTGAATGATAAAAGAGGCTTGAAGTAAAGTGATAGGAGCCATGGTCAGTTGGAAATGAATAAGAATTGAAGATGAAATACTGAGGGAAATAGTACTGTAAAATGGGAATTGAGCTGATTTATAAAAACTTTTAAGGAACATAACTTGTAAAAGATATACATTTGATGACTTGCCTTCCATTGTTTCTAAAGTTTTATACGCAGGGGGTCCCAAAGCTAAAACTTTTGGAATACCTTGTTTGATCTCCCTTTCAGTAGTTAGTTGTTCACTCCCTACAAAGTAACTATGCATAGGTATCAGGATTATGTCTTCAGAGCTTTCAGTTATTCCATTTTTTTTTTCTAGTTTCAAATAATAACCACTACTATGTCATGGGATTCAGTTATGTAGCATTAGCATTTTTACACTAGTATACTTTATTGTGCACTTCTGTGAAATATAGTTCTCTTTGTTGGTATTTTGTCTACCTTTTATGTGATACGGACTAGGATTGTATCTTACCTCCTCTTCCAGTCCCTAGCATAATGCTCTATACCTTATATAGGTGTCAGATAAATTTTTTTTATTGATCTTGAAGGCTTTCTGAGTAGATATTAATGATGTAAAGAAAAACGGAGCTCATAACCTCTGTTCCTTCAGTCATTCTACTTTGGTGTGTATTTATGGGATTAGATTGTCTTCCAGTTAACATTGATTCAACATCTACTATGTGCCAGACACTGTACAATGTGCTGAGGATACAGAAAGAGGCTGTCTTTGGCCCTCCAGGAGCTCACAGTCCAGTGGGTAACCAGTTGAGTTTTCATCTTTTGGCTGGGACCTCTGGATTTCTTAGTTTGAAGTTTTGAGAATGGCATATTCTAAGAAGTCTAGCCATTGGAGGGATAAGGACTTGATTCTAAATGCAAATTACTCCTAGTTTACTCCTAGTTTAAAAATGTAAAAACCAATGCTCTTTTCTTAAATCAGATATTCATGTTGTCTCATGAATTCTGTTGGGCAAGTTTACAGAACTATGATATCTGAGTGTCTTTCATCAATTTTCTTGAGTCATTCTTGGTAGTTTAGAAAATATATATATGTATGTGTATGTATATATATAAAATCTTGACAAAATATAGTCCATAGTCAAACCTTTATAAACAAATTTTGCAACTTTTATGTAAAATGAGGGTAATGGGTGTTCTTGTGGTTTTTTTTTGACTGAAGTATTTTTATGTGTTGAAAGATTTATAAATACATTTTATAAGGTTTTCCCTGTTTATAGCTGTGTTCTCTAGGCAAATGTATGAAAGATAGAAAATAGAAGAAATAATTTGCAGAGAATTATGCATTTTTATGCAGTCTTTAGCACTCAGAAGCTGAGATGTTGAATGCATTTTTTCTCAATTTGTTGGCACATAGCTCTTTTTCACTGAAGTGTACGTAGCCAGGAGATATACTTTCATTTAAAAGTTTGTTTTATATGTTAAAAAAATTACATGCATATATTCAAGACTTATTTGTAGAAGTACATGCCTCTAGTCTGTCCCTCTTGTACAATAATGGTGGTCAGATTAATTGTCCAGAAACGTTCCCCTTTTTTCATGTGACTTACTCAGATACCCTACTGGTTCAGTATTCAAAGTAGTTGAATTGGTACTCTTTTCATCTTTCTTTAAAAACCAAAACCAAAACATTTATTAAACACTAAATATTACCTCATTCTGTCCTCATAACAACCCTGTGTGGTAGGTGCTGTTATTATCCTCATTTTATGTTTGAGGAAATTGAGGCAGACAGATTAACTTGGCTGAGGTTAGATGGCTGATATGTTTTGGGGGTCAAACTTGAATTCATGTCTCCCTGATTCTAGGCCAGAGCTGTATCCACTGCTCCTCCTAGCTGCCTCCTTCACCATATCCCCTCAAGATTCCTAAAATATTAGAAAAGAATAGACTTTATAGTCCAGCTCTTTTCATTTCACCGATGAGACCTAGACAGATTAAACAACTTGCTTAGGGTCTTCCATCTACCTATGGCAGAGCTCAGATCAGTAATTATCTTCTCTTGCTTAACCATCAAAAATTCTCTTGCTCCATACTGGTTTGTTTTCTCATTGTTTCTGGTTTACTCCTCCTTCGTTCCTAATGCAACTCCTTTATTCATGCTTTTACGTTATTTTCATTTATGTTTCCACCATTATTTTGAGCTTGGAATGTTCCAAGATCCAGTTGAAGTTCCATTGTATTCATGAAGCCAAGGATTTCTTTCCCTCTGAGCTAACTAACATAACATAGTTCTTCCTCTTCTGACTTAAAATAAAAAACCCTGTATTTTTGTGTTATCTTTTCAAATATTAGTCTTATGTCTTATCTCCTGTACTAGAATGTAAGCCTCATTGGGGAGATTAGGGCTGGAGAGGAGACTGATGTGTTGTTCTGTTCTCAAACCTTAAGCACATCCTCTTATTGACAGATTATAGTGATAGGATCATAGATTTAGAACCAGCAGGGATTTCAGAGCCTGATAGCTAACATTTACATAGCACTTTAAAGTCTGCAAAGAGCTCGACAGATGTCTCTTTTTACCCTTAAAATAACCCTGGAAGGTAAGCACTGCATCTATTACAGATGAGGAAACTGAGGTAGAGTTAAATGACTTGTCACACAATTAGGTAATGATTGAAGCTGGACTTAAATTCAGGTCTTTTTGACTCCAAGTCTAATGCTCAATCTTTTATTCCTCGCTGCTTTTTCATTTTGTAGATACAGAAATGAAACCCCAAAAGGATTAAGTTACTTGCCCAAGATCATAATGGTAGTAAGTGGAAGATGTCGTATTCAAACCACTGCCTGAAAATCACCAGTTCAGGGCTTTTCCCTTGTCCCAAAATTGTTGTCTTTCCTTCATTGTGTCCGTCCCGATAACGGGGAATGGGGATGGAGGGTGGGGGTGGGGAGGAAGAGGAGGGAGGATGTAGCCTAGGGTTTTATTCTTCCTGGGTTTTCTTAGAAGCTTTTTGCTCTCTTAGTTGGTGATCTGTCAGCTTTCATGAGTCCATTTATCAGCTGCAGTAGAAGATCAGCAGATGTGCATAACTGACTTTCCTTTCTCTGTTGAGCTCCAGATTCACATTCAGAACCACCTACTAGACATTTTGGACTAGCTGTCCTGTAGGCATCTCAGAGTCATCATATTCAAAGCATAACTCTTCTGTCCTTCCTTAAAGTGCTTCCGTATGTGTCCCAGTCACTTCGTTTGTGATCTTTAACTCCTCACTCTCTGCCATCCCACATACCCACTCAGTTGCCATATTTTCTTTCTCTCTCCACAACATTTATCACATTGACCTCCCCTCACTCATCTTTTTCTTGTCAATTAAATGACCACTCACTTTCTTTCTGGCCTTAATCCTCTCTCACCTAGATTCTTGAATTAGCCTCCTATTTGTTCTCCACTTCAGATCTCCCTACTCCCATCTATCTTCCATACAGTTGCCAAAGTGATCTTCGTAAAGGACAACTGATATATCCCACTACTCTGTAAATTCCAGTGGTTCACTCTTCCCTACAATTTCAGTCATAAACCCTGTTTGACACTTAGAACTCTTTGAGATCCTCTCCTCCTCTATTCTGTGCCTTTGCATCAACTCACTCTAACGTTTGGGATGCAGTCCCTTCTCACCTTCACCTTTTGGGATCCCCATTGACTCATCTCCAAGACTCAGCTCAAGTGCCATCTTCTCCAGGGAAACTTTGCTGATTTCCTCTGTTCTTCAGCTACCATTGAACACCTCCTCTCCTGTGCCCACTCTCCTCGTACTAGTTTTGTACATATCCTGTGCATACTGCCAGAGGTACAGATTTGTCTTCCCCTAAAGAATGTCAGGTTCTAGCAGCTGAGGACTATTTGTTTTGTCCTCATATCCGTAGGGTCTACCTGACACAGAGTAGAAGTTTCCTAAATCCTGGGCATTGATTTGTGTACCTTACAGTGCATTCTGCTTCACAGGATGAGCTTGGGTTTTTCTTTTAATCTCTCCCATACAGTCTAGCACTTACTCTTTTTCTAGAGGTCAAGCTACCTTTTGGTGAGAGATGCTTTTGTATTTTGCCCAGAGTATGGTTGGAAATCTAGTATAGGTTTAGTAAATACTTGTTGATTGATTTTTGTCTTGGGTGATATTGGTATCATTACAGTGAAATAAAATTAGATCAGTTTTATAATGCAGTCATCAATTTCACCTTGAATACAAATTCTCCTTAAAAGGGAAGTCTCATGTTGTTCAAGTGAGAATTGATTCTTAGTGACTTAATAGAAGGCCCTCTGACCTAATAGCATTTGTTTTCTGATATGAGATTGCTTTTACATGTTTGATAGGAAACACACAATAAATATTGATAATTAGTAATCCAATTACTGGGGTACATAGTATTTTATTTTCTGAAATTTGAACAAGCTTTGAAAGGAATATATCAAAGTATAACTTGGAAAGTAAGTCAGTTTTTGTAAAACACTTGTCATGAAGTTGTTTTCTGAATGTGAATATGCTTTAAAATTATTGATACCTTTCCTTTTTATAATACCTTCATTTCCAAACATATAAATACTCTATCATGTCCTCAGAGAATCATCCCTTGTAATAAAAAATGAAGAAGAGAAAATCCAAGGGTGTTTTGGCACAACTACCCAATCCTCCAATCAAGTCTGAGAGTTTGTGGTTACGCCCAGAGGCTCCCTCCTCTAGATACCTTTTTTCATCTCTTCTGTGGGGCCACATGTGGTTATGATTACACAGCAAACCATTTTTGTTGTTTCTCCTTCCCCATGTTCATTGTTGTAGTTATTGTTTGCATTTCCTCATTTTTTTCACTTTTGAGTCTCTTCCCATGCTTCTCTGTAGTCTTTATTCATTGTTTCATATGGTATGGTAATCTAAAGGTCTTCTGAAAAATGGTCTTAATGTTAGGGAAATTAGTGATGTTGGTAAACAAAGGCTAATTGGATGTAGAAGGTAGCTCTGTAGTAGCTTTCCAACATGAAGTTTCCCATCATTTTGCAGTAATAAAGTATGTTTCTAAAGGGGATGACAGTACATTTAATATTTTTAATAGGTTCTTAATATTTAAAAAAACTGACAAAAGTATTGTGGAGTTAAAGACTGTAGGGGATCTATGATTAAAATCTTATTAATGAGGAAGCCATAGGACCTGGAATTTTAGAAACTTAATCTAGGGACACTTAAACAGACACTGAGGGTAATATGTGGTGTAGAGGAAGCGGGCCAGCCTGGGTGTGTGCCAGTTACTGGGCATACAAAGCAAGGCAAAGCCCATGATCTCAAAGATCTCACAATCTAATGGAGTCAACATATAAACACCTGTGTACTGA
Organism: Notamacropus eugenii; assembly: GCF_028372415.1. Classification (NCBI taxonomy): domain Eukaryota; kingdom Metazoa; phylum Chordata; class Mammalia; order Diprotodontia; family Macropodidae; genus Notamacropus; species Notamacropus eugenii. The sequence goes on from NC_092876.1 coordinate 45,277,022, forward strand.
CAAGATATCTGCTGGTAATCTCTGAGCCTGTTGGAGGTGAGGTTGGGACTGTTTTTGCCTTTGCTTGTATCTTTCGTACTTAGCATAGTGCCCGACAGACACAGTGTGTAGTGCTCGTCTTTTAAATATTTAGCTTGCTCATTTGATTTGACTGGCATTACAGGGGGACTGCAGGAAAAGCTTCTTGTAGAAAGTGAAATTTTAGCTGAGATCAGAAGGAAGCCAGGGGTTGAGTATTCAGGAAGGAAGAGAATTCTAGACCTGGAGGGGATAGTCAATTGAAAATAGAGTTGGAGTTGGGTGCTGCTTGTTGTTGGGAGGAACAGTAGGGAGGCCAGGGTTGCTGGATCATGGAGTACCTGGAAAGGATAAAATAGAAGAAGACTGCAAAGGTAGTAAGGATGGGTGTGAAGGGCTTGAAAAGCCCAAGAGAGGATTTTATAGTTGATCTTTGAGTCAGTAAGAGCCTCTGGGCTTTGTTGAATAGGGGCAGGCCAAATGCTGAGGTCAAACCTGTGCTTTAAGAAGATCGCTTCTGGGTGTTGAGTGGAAGATGGACAAGAATTAGGGGATCAAGAGACTTAGGTTTTGGTTAGGCTCGCTGTGAATTCTCCATGGGAGACCTTGGACAAATCACTTCACTTTGGGTTTCAAATCTCCTTTTCTGTAAAAGGAAGGGTTGGACTGGATGAATTTCTAGGGTCCATATCTCCTTTTTATGATAGCTGCATTATGTTTATTTCCATATTTATGGTTTTTCAATTATATTTATCTTTCTGATTGCTGCATGTAATTAATCATAGTAGTCACTATGAGGGGTAATGTGGTCTAATGGGTAGAGAAATAACTTTGCAATCAAGGGTCTTAGGTTCTCTGCTGCTTTGTTGGCTGAGTGACCTTGAATAAATCAATTACCATCTTGATTACCATCTTGGTGCCCTGGGGAATTCTCAAAGACTGCAAGTGCCTGAGATAGGCACTTGCAGGTGGTTGCTCTTCTGTCTGGGACCTCCCCATGCTGAAGAAATCACAAATATAGACTAAAACAAAGTTTAACTTGCATAGTAAACAACGAGTAAAATGTCGGGCATAATAACAGTAATGCCCAACATTTATATAGCACTTTAAGATTTGCAAAGAGCCTTACAAACAGATATCTCATTTCATCTTCACAACAACCTTGGAAAGTAGGTGCTATTATTAGCACTTCCATTTTACAGATCAGAAAACTGAGGCAGACAGATTAAGTGACTTGCTCAGGGTTATGTAGCTAATAAGTGTTTAAAGTGGGATTTGCACTCACTTCTTCCAGACTCATGGTCCAATGCTCTATCCACTGTGCTTTCGACCTGCTTCATATAGAGTTTGGAAACAGATCTTTGAACCCTTGTTTGGGGAAAAAACAGGAGTCATGAAATGCTCTTTGTGGGGGGGTGTGTAAATTGAATTTGCAGTACATTAAATTCTTTACCATGGATGAGTACGTATGCATTTCTGAGTGTGTTTTTGAAGGGATGAGAAGTAGGTGTAGAGATGTACTTGTGGATAGTTTTTATTTTGGGGGGAAAAACCATCATCATTCAGTCAGTCAGCAAGCATTTATTAAGTGTTTCCTATATAACATAAAATAAAAACAGCCCTTGTCCTGTAGGACCTCAGTCTAATGGGGAGACAGTATGCAAACAGCCACGTATAAAGAGTTTGGCAGAGAGAGACCAGCCCCACATATACTGCTTGCCCACTGAACAGGGCTTCTCGAAGCTGACCCCTCATCACACTACCTAGTTCCCCTGAATGTCAGTGGGTGCTACCTCTCACCTCATTTCTGCTGTAGTACTGTCCAAGATCTTTTCTGTCTGGGATCTTTCCATTTGTCCTGAATGGAACATAATCAGGAACCCTCCTAGATGTGTTGTCTCTTCTGATTAGAACAGGAGCTCTTTAAGAGCAGGGAAAGCCTTTATTTTCTGTTAGTATCCTCAGGGCTTACTTAGCATGGTTGACACAAAGTGGTTAATAAATATGTTTTCATTTCCACTAAACTTACTTTTAACTTGATAATTCACAAACAGTATGTTAACAGCATACACAGACAGATCTTTTGACATGCTTGAAAACAGAAACTAATAAATAAAATACAATCAGTGTGTACTTTTTATTTAGTGAAGTGCAGCTTTTTAATACTATATAGGTCCAAAATGCTTTTAGAGATTAAAACAGAGATCTGTTTATATTTGCCATTGCAATGTCCTTTGACTGGACATTTTTGCTTTTAGGTTCTGAGTTTACTTGTAATAGTTAGTTTTTCAAAAGTCAAGATCAAAACTTTTACCTGATGGCCATTTTGTAATGAATTAGCAAAATAAGAAAGAACCTGCCTGCTCTGGTTTCTTTAACTCTCTCCTTCCATCTCCCCTTTTATTTTCCTTGAAATTTTAATTTTAGATTTTTCTTATTTGTTTCATATCAAATGAGTTACAGTGTAATGGAGAATGAGACAGCCTTGGAGCCAGGAAGACTTGGATTCAAGTCCTGCTTCTGACACAAACTGACTCTGTGACTCTGGGCAGCACTTGACCTCTCGGGGCTCTCTGGAAAACACTCTTTAGACTAAGGTGTGGAGAAGGTTTTGGCTTGCTTTGGTAAAGGAAGTTTCCTTTCTTCAGAATTTCCTATACCAATAAAATCACAAGTCTGGTCCTTCTCCCTCACCTATCCTAGGCATAGGAAATATTTAGTTTTGAGAGTACTTCACACGAAATTAAAATGACAGGATTTCTATCATGATTCACATTTCTCAGAAATTTGGGTTTGTTGTCTATTGATTAGTCAAGTGAACCAAGTAATACACGGATCCTTAGCAGATTGAATTAATTAGAAATATATTTGTAAAATGTACTTTGCTACCAGAAAATGATTTCTTATTTTATTTGCATGGGCATACCCTCCAATGCAGATCACTTACCCCTTCATTCCTTAGTAAGTGATTTTCCTTAGCTTTGTGGGCAAAATAATTCATCATCTGGTGGCCATCTGTTGATGAACCTTTCTGAGCTTAGCTTGGTTGGTCCTCTGATAACAGATACACAGCCGTCTCCAGATCTGTACTTGAAGCCTTTCCAGCATGACTGGATCTGCCAGAATCTAAGTCCTCCTGGCACACAGAGCCTTGGATTATCTGCACTGCAATGAGGCATTGAACAGAAACTTAGAGAAGAGTGGTAGAACTTAGGGAAGCTTTTTAAGCATCTATGCAGAGAAGAATTTCCAAGAAGCTGTTATTTTTTTGCATCTCGTGGGTTGATTGGGATATAAGTAAAACCTCTGTTTGGGTTGGCTAATTCGTAAGTAAACTCATGTAATCTTATAGTTTTCATTCTTCATGCAATTAAGGAGAATGTTTTATGATGAATTTGAACCTGAGACCCACTTGAACATTTTCTGTTGGTTGAACTAGTTATTTGTTTTAAAGTAAAGTTAGGCAAGCATTGCTTGTGGGGTTTGACTTTTCTCATCCAGAGAATAGCAGTAAAAGATTATGTTTTTATTCTAAGTGACTAACATATCAGTAAATATAACATACAGTATATATGTCATTGTTGAATTGTTTTCAGTTGTGTCCAACTCATTGTTGCCTGATTTGGGGGTTTTCTTGCCAGAGATACTGGTGTGGTTTGCCATTTCCTTCTCCAGCTCATTTGACCAATGAGGAAACTGAGGCTAACAGGAATAAGTGACTTGCCCAGGGTCACACAGCTGTAAGTGTTGGAGGTCTGATTTTAACTTGGGAAGATGAGTCTTCCTGGCACCAGGTCTGGTACTCTATCCAGTGTGTGCCACTTAGCTGCTCTGTTGGGGGGAGGGGTGTGTGTGTGTGTGTGTGTGTGTGTGTGTGTGTGTGTGTGTGTACGCAGATATATGCACATATCTATATGTATCTATATGTATCTAACTTAGATATGAGTAACTGTTATTTCAGTCTTAAGTGATCCGTGATTTTTGTGGGTCCTCATTCCTCTCCCTGAAGCATCTAGGTGGCATACAGGAAGTGGGTAAAACATGGGTCTGGAGTCTGGAAGATTCCTCTTCCTGAATTCAAAATCTGGCCTCAGACACTTACTAGCTGTGTGCCCTGGGTAGGTCACTTCACCCTGTTTGTCTCAGTTCCCTCATCTATAAAGTGAGCTGGAGAAGGAAATGGCAAACCAGTTCAGTATCTCTGCCAAGAAAACCCCAAAGGGGGTCATGGAGAGTCAGACGTGACTGAATAACAACAACAAATTCCTCTCCCTTAGCTGCTTCCCCCTTATCCAAGTCCCAGAGCCTACTGCTCTTTCTATGACTTGGTATTCCTATGGTCTTGAGAGCTGCTGTGACTGGATAGACTTCTCACCAGGGTAGGAGCCTCTTCAGTTTTGCCTGTTGGGCTCCTCTGACAATTGGCATGCAGTCTGTTACCACCTGGCCTGTGCAGCAGTCCCTTCTGACTTGCTTGTGGCCTAATCTGCAAAAACTCAGGACCACCTTCATGACATGGCACTGAAATAGGACTTCAGTGGAGGAATATTATTATAATTCCTGCTTAGATAGTGCTTTTTAAAGATTGTTTGCCCATTTGTGTGTGTATTATGTCACACACATATGTGGCAATCTCTGCACACATACATGTATATGTGCATACATGTGTATGTGTATATAGTGATATAATTATACTTCCAAGTTTATCAAATGCTTTCCATGTAAGATTGCCTCATTTGATTCTCACAGTAGTCCTGGGAAGTAGGTTGTGATAGTACTAAGTGTCTCCCAGGGATCCTCCCTCTCTTCACTTGCTTCTCCCTTCTCCCCACCATGGGCTAGGCTCACTTTTCCTGAAAGCCTACAAAGTACAAAACTATTCCAGGACATGATTAATGGGGAAAGAGTGAGGCTCAAGTTATACCTCTCTTAAAGCAGCTTTCTTATAACTTCTGTCTTAGTTAATGTGGTTTCTTGGTCACCTATGGGCATAGAAGGCTTATTCTTGTCGGGTAGGGCCTAAGACCAGGAAAGATACTCTGTCCTGCCTTGCTGAACAAACTTTCCACGTGTAAACCAGAGGGGGGCCGTATGTGCTCAAGCAAATGCTGTAGTGCTCTTGTGAATATCTTTTCATTTATGGCTAAGTAGACCTCCTTTTGTTAACTGCTGAATAAGCCTTGAAGGCCTCTGAGCATCCTCAGATCAACACTGAACCTGAACTAACAGTAGTCTCCTGATTCTACTTGTTCCACTGCTGTCTTTCCCAGATAAATCAATAAATTGTGGTCCAGATCCTTTTACTAACTTCCTTGTAATTTAAATTAGAGCCTGGGTTCTTCCAGGTCTCTCATTTTAAACTAAATTAAATTAAATAAAACTTTCATTAGACAATAGCTATATAATAGGTACTATGGGAGACATCAGATGCACAAAATGAAATCAGACAGTCAGCCCTTGACCTCAAGCATCTCAGAGTCTTCTAGGGGAGGTAAGCTCAGGGGTCTCAAAGAAATAGGGGTATTGTAAACATAAAGTTCACTTGGAAAATAGCTGTTAGTTGGCATTTATCAGCTAAAATCACTCTTTAACTTTGACTCACAGAATTGTCTTAGTAGTCATGTTAGTGCAGTCTTACCAAGCAAGTTGCAGCATGCTGCAGGGCACCTACAGAGTTTGCATAGCTAGAAAGGTGATGTTTTTGTTTATAAAAATAAACAAATCACTTTATTTCCATGGATTATTTTGTGGGGATTTGTTTAGTAATGTCTTTAGCTGTTGATAGAACAAATCCTTATTTGTAGGCTGCAGAGGGGTTGAAAGGTATATATAGTAAGCATCGTCTATCTTTGGAACAAAGCAGAGCTGAGCTGGTGGAAAATGTGGGCTAGTACACATTTTTATGGGCTGGTGTGAATATTTTTAAAAGCCATTTTTGAGACTGTTTTAGGTACCTAGTATCTATAATCTTATTGTCCAGAAGAAATTGATGCTTTTTTCTAATTTATATATAAATCGATAAAATAGCTTTGTGTTTGATGCCTAAGGTTATAATTAACCTATAAATCGGTTAATCAGCAAATACTTCTTACTTGCTTATGGTGGACCAAGCTGGGGGCTGAGTGCTGGGGATAGAAAGACCAAAGGAAATAGTCTTTGCCTTGGGAAGCATAAATTAGACATAAAGCATGAATGCAAAATAATTTCATTTTTGGTGGGGGAATGCACAGTTAAGATGCTTCATCTGAAATGAATTATAGTTTTTTCCCTTCAGTAACAAATATTTTACTGAAATCAGAAACTTCACTAGGCTTACATCACTGATTTCTTGCCTCTTGTTACAGATACACTGAAATAGACTAAATAATGTTCCTTCTAAAATAGTGTCTATGTTGCTTTTGATGGGGTATTGATTACTTCTATGGTGTTCAGAATTGCTTGCATGCCTCCCAGCAATGAATACATGTGTGACAGCTTCACTGTCAGATGAGCACTCCAGAGCAATGAAATGCTAGTTTACTTTCGAGTAGCTATGCAAAACAAAAAGTCATGTTTTTAGAAATGTAGCTTCAAGGCACTAACATACTTGTATCCAATGCATGAAATTCTGCAAGTTATTTTAACAAAATCTAATCTCAGAAAAAATCTGTTTGACTTTTATAGAGTTTGTTCCTTTATTGATTGCTCTAAGCTACCAGATCTCCTTTTAGACCATTTAGTAAAATATATTTTGACATTTGTCTATATTTTAATGTATAAGTTCTTTTGGAAGTACATTCTAACTGAATAAACTCAAATGTGAAATATTCCTGAACAAAGAATCTATGTGTGATAGAACCTAAACTTGGAAACTTAGGAGGAGGAGGAGGAAAGTGGACTTTATTTCAAGAATGTATTTAGACTCTGTCTTTTAAAAGTTATCATGTACTTTATATGTGTCTAATAAAACTGCACTCTGAAATAACACAAATTGGTTGACTTATGTTTAATCTTCAGATGACAATTGAAGATTATTTTTTATTTAACAATGTTATTTACTTTATGGTTGATTTACTAGTGAAAGAAGTAGTTGAAGCTTTTAATAATAAATATTTTATTTTCTATTATTGCTGTTGCAAATTTAGTTACATATTTGCTATCGATTTTGCACATTCTGAAATTTTTGATCTTTCTAGTTAGCAGTGTTAAGAAATGAAAGTTTATTAATTTGACATTAATAAATTTATAATTTTTTTGATGAAGTATAATCTATTAAGAGGTTTTTTCTTTGTAGATAATTTAAAAAGTTTTAGAAATGCTGTATAATTCCAAGAGAATTGAAAAATCCTTTTACTTGAGAAACATCTTTTTCCTTCATGCATTGAAAGTTGAGTAGGAGATCACTGATCTTAATTGATATAGTTACAATTTATTTTACCATTTATTGCTTTATTGCTGACTTCTAGAACACTGTTGTGCTAAATGTTTCAATAATGGGGACTTTATGCAGCTCCTTCAAACAAAACAGATTTGAAAATAAAATCCTCAGTTTTGGAACACATTCCATGAGGAGAGGAAAAGATCCACTATGGTTTGGCCAAATTTGATTTCGGATATATTTGTTGTGTCTGTTAGATCAGACGCTACCATTTTTACAGAGAAGGATGTGGTGGAAGTGGGGAAAGAAGGGTCCATCTGAAAGGCTAGCCCCTTTCAGTCATTTCAAATTAAAGATGTTTTGGATGGAAACGTGATAGAGCAGGTAAATTATGAAACAAAAAAATAAATAATAAAAATCTCACCAGTGTCAAATGATTGAAATGAAATTTTATACCTCAAATGACTCTACACAAAAATAGGCAAAATGTACAGTATTCAGTCAGAATGGATTCTTTTCAAGAGACTTGATTTTAAATTCATAAAGATATTAGTTTTACTTACTGTAGCTCCTTTGTTTTGCAGAGATCATGATGCAGACGTCCTTTTGGATTTCTTTTTAATAATGTGTGACCCTTCACCTTTGATCCCTTGACCTGCATTACCTTGGTAACCATTTCATTTTTTAATTTAATTTCATTTTTTAATTTTGGTGTACAAGCTGTAACATTTCATCTCTCTTAAAATGTAACACTCTTTGAGTTCCCCAATAGAAATGTCTCTTTTGAGCTATAAATTTATAAGATGCTGTCTCCATTTTATGTATTAAAATTCATTTCAATTTTAAAAATAAAGTATAATCTATGTTTTCATCCTTTTCAAATTTTAAGTTTAACAGAGTGCATGTTCCCTATAAGCACACTTCTTTTTCTCTCCATGTTTTAGTAAGCTAAACTAGCTTGGTATTCAAAAAACAAGCAAGCAAACCCCCCAGCCTCACTCGCCTCCTCTAGGTGGACTTCTCTGTGAGGTTTAGCTTACTTTCTCTGCAGTGGTAGCAGTAATAATTTATCTCTTTAGCTGCCACTTGTTGCATTCTTATGTTACATTTTTTGAGTTTCAGATATCATTGGGAGCAAACACTCGGGCACTGTGTTCCATTTTAAGGGATATGTGATAATAAAATGCTCATACCATTTTTAAAGTTTGTTTTCCTTTCTTCCTTTCCCCTTTTGTGCCCTCTCCCCTTTTGTGCCCTCACCCTTTATTTCTATTTTATTTAAGTTGTAGGATAAACCTAGGTAGCACTATGAGATGACTGAAATTTCCCTTTCTTTTTTCATTGTTATGGAGGCAGCTGCTTCATGTAGGGGGCCCCCTGATCAGTCTGTGCTGTCTTTTTAATTAGTTAGGTAGGCTGCAGATACCATGGGCCAATTAATTTAGCAATTGATTTGTGCTCTCTGATATTTCATGAACATTACCGATATAAAATTTTCTATTGTGTACTCTTTTAAAAAATTCTTATTTTTTAGAAAGAGTGTGAGAATTGATGGTATTAATTCTGGGAATAAACTGAAGATATTGGTAGAAATCTGTGTTTTTATAAATGATCATATGAAACCTCTGTTGAGCTTGGCCCAGTGAAGCACAGATTATTTTTTAAGTGTCTCATTATTTTATTCTCTAACATTTAATGCTGATGTTTTAATTGCACACAGCTGAAGCTGCTAAATGAGCGCTGAAATGGATTTAGGTCCTCTCTGAGCTTTGTTGATACCTATAAAAGTTTATATCATTCATTAGAACCACAAATTAAAATTAGAGTTGGAGCGAGCTGTTCATCTGAGATTTGAACCCTGGCGAAGAAGCTCCTCTGAGCTCACTGGCATGAAGACTGGAGAGGCTGCCTTTTAGCTCTTAGCTAGTGTTCTGCTCATACAGCTGCAGAGATCGTAGCCCAGAGTACAGGCGGCTCTTAGGACCAGAAAGAGTTGGAGTTGCGTGGGTTAATAGTCAGATGACAAGGGTGCTAATGTTTAATCTTACTTCGTGTAACTTTTTTTTCTTTGTTTAACGTGGCTTTTCTGAATCCCAGCTTAGGGATCAGAGGCAAGGCAGAAATGCTGACCAGGTCCCAAAGGACATTTCTTCCTCCACACTCCTCAGCTTCTTCTCATTCCTCCATGTCCTGCTCTGATTCTGCAGCACAGCTGTCATCTTTTCAACAGCAGCAGAAGAGGCTGCGCAAAGCTCAGGTGGAGAATTAACTAGAAGGGACCCTCGGTGGTCATGGAGTGCCTTTCTCTGTGCCCGTTGTATCCTGCATTCCTTCCATCCCAGAAGGGTGAAGTGTTTGAAAAGCCAAAGGAAAGCAGATCTGACGGTGTCTCTCAGAAATGTTGAATTGAAATGGGGCAGTCCTCAAACTCTGCCTGTGGAATAGGGGACTCAGCTTAGCCCTGCCCACTAGATCACAGTATTTCTGAGATAATGTCTTCAGATGCTCTTTTCCCCTTTTCTGTGTTTTTAAGCAAATGTTGGAAGCATTAACAGCTATTAAAGAAAATATTCACACGGCATTTTATTTTAAGAATTTGATTTCTGAAAGCCAAATGTTCTGCTTTGTAAATCGGTTCTAAGATAATAGCTAGGTGTTCCAAGAGAGCCAGTGCAGGGAAACATTTCTGATTTAATTTCAAGGCACACTTCCTTAGTTCCTGCTTAGTACATTTCAAGAATCAGGGTGGGCTACATCTTACACCAGACATCATTTATTTAAGCACAGCCCTATGAAAGGAGCACTCACCTCAGAGTCCTGAGGTTTAAGTTCTTTTCCGGCCATGCCACTGATTATCTGAATTACTTTGATCAGGTACTTTAAATGTCTTAAAAACTGTCCGCACAAATCCAAAACAACTCGCTGAGTCATTTACTTCAGTTAAAAAACCTTACTATTAAAGTGTAACCCCTGCACCCTCTCAACACCCTCCCCCCCAAAAAAAACCAAAAACAAACCAGCCCATGAAGTTGTTTCGCATAATGCAGACTAAACAAGAAACTGATTAAATAATTCATTGCTGAAGTCTTCGTTTTTCCTTGTTCAAAATGTGCTTAGTCATGTGTGTTTTTCCCTTCTTGGGGGCGTTATGAGAAGAAATGAAGCCCTGAAAACACTTTTAAAGAAAGCTATTTTAGCCAATGTGTGCTTATTGTTTCTTTTAACTTTTTTATTAGTAGCATTTGCCCATACCCTGAATTATTGCAAAAAGAAGTCCAAAAGTTGCCTCTGAACTGGGATTAAATAGCTGCAATTTAAAGGGAAAAATACGCCTCAAAGACCTTGTAAGGACTAAGTAAGCCTGCTAGTCTAGTTATTTAAAATTAAATTATGGGTCTTCAAAAATTTCAGGTCATGCTATGCAAGCCTTTATTGATAGTTCCTCCCCCACTGTCTTCCTGTGTAGGGAGAAAAAGGAGGTAACTCTCGGTCTTGTACTCACTTGGTCTCCCTAATCTTCCAACAAATTGATCTTTGTGTTAGTGTTTAGCTTTTGATAGAAGGATTTTAGGGTCCTAGAAAGTTTTATTTTAAACAGCCCCAAATAGTCTTCAAGTCACTTTCCTTTCTTCCACTTCAGAGTAGAATTCCCACCTTCCTTCAAAATGTAGTTACATGAGGCCTTTCCTGATCCCCATAATTATGTATAAGTATACTCTGTATACTTATCTGTATACATATGGTTTCCTTCCAGGAGAATGGAAGCTTCTCAAGAACAGAGATTCTTTTGTTTTTGTCTTCATATCCCGAATGCATAGCACAGGGTCTGAGACATACAGTAGATACTCAATAAATGCTTGTTGAATTGAATTGGATTAAATTTTGGGTTACGTTTAGTTTCACTCTTCCCCCACCTCCCTTTTTCCTCCATAATAATGTTTAGAGAAACAGTGGTCATAATCATGGAAATTTTGAGCCAAAAAGAACCTTAAAGATCATCTAGTTCAGGGCTACTTAACGTTGGGTCCAAGGATCCCAAAGGGGTTGCTGGGTATATTTCAGGGTATTATTCTATCAACTTGGATGGAGGAAAAATTACGTTTTTATTTTTTCTGACATTTAGCGTTTACTTCAATTTATGCATGAACAAAGTAGCATTATTCTGAAAAAGGGCTCACCAGACTTCCACAGGGATTGTGATGGTATAGCCAACCTACTCACTTTATAGTCTTTATTCTTAACCAGATAGGGTGAGTAGGCTTCCTCATGGCAGCTCTGGCTGGGTCACTGTGAAGAAACAGTACAATATTAGTTTTTTATCTGAGCTGAAAGAAAGCGCTTTTGAACACTTTCAATCACCTCTAGCTTACAGTCGTCAAATCTACTTCCTGTATGGGCAATTCCCCATTGGTAGAGTCACAGCTGCTTCGGGCTTGTCCCTTGAAACCTCCTCCCCTAGTCCAGCCCCCTGCTATGTTATGGAAATCTTAGCATTCTTATGCTAGAATTCAGTTCAGCAAACATTTATTAAGCATTTATTCTTTGCCAGATACTTTAAGTACAAGGATGAAAAATAATGGAACCTGGGCCCTCAGTGAGATTCAATCTAATAGGGTATATTAGAAGTGAATGCAAATATATCTGACAAAAGTTAGAATGTTGTAAGGGTTTCAGCTTATTGGGATCAGGGAAGGCACTGTAGGGGAAGTGGCCCAAGAGGGAAGTGAGCGAGGAGTGTGGCCTAGGGTGCTGCCATCCTTCCAGGCAACAAGCATTGCTATCTCTTCAGTCCTCTCTGACTCTTTACTCTGAAGCCCCCTTCTCCTTCCCTTCCCTTACCCCTAATCTAATCATTTAACTTCATTTTGGCCATTCTCCCTCTACAATATCTTTTCAATCCATCTTTTCTCCATTCACATGGCCACCAGCCTGATTCAGGCCCTTACCTCCTTTTGTTTGGGCTGTTTGCATGATCTTCTAACTCTGTTCCCTGCTTTTTGCCTCTTCCTCCCACATTCCATTCCTGATACAGCTTTCAAAATAGTTTTCATAAAGCATAGGGCTCAGTCTATCGTTTCAGCTGCTCCAGAATCCTCAGTGTTTCCTTGTTGCTTCTGGGATAAATGTGCTTCTCAGACTGGGTCCATCTGCCCTCTCCAGACTGATGCAGCTTGACTGGCCTCCTCAGTGCTTCCCAAATTCAGCATTCCATTTCTGCTTTTTGTCTTTTCACAAACTCCTTCTTGTGACTAAAATGACTGCTCACCTTGCCCTGCCCTCTTAGAGTTCTTAGCTACCGTAAAGACTGAATTAGATGTCACTTCCTGTGAGAAGTCTTTCCTCATTCCCGTAGTTAATGAGTATTCTCTTACTCCACATGTTAGACTGTATTATCTCTTTAAATATTGTATTCTTTTGGGAAAATGCCTGTGATGGCAGGCACCTAGCCTAGCACCTTAACTGCTTGCTGAATGAAGGAAAGGAGGAAAGGGGTGAGGGGAGAATGACTTGACTGGGACTGAGATTGAAGGAGAGTAAGGGAGATTGAAGTTCTGTCCTGGTGGAAAGCCTAGGAGTCTGTGGAAGTTGATGGAATTTGTATTTTATCTTAGTGACCATGGAAATCTGGTGAAGTTTTTGAGGAGCTGAATGATGTGTAGATATTTACATTGGGAAACTGTTGATTATATGAAGAGTGACTTGGAGAGAGGAGATCAGTTGGGACAGGGTGAATCCAGGTGAGATAACGGAGGCTGAACTAGAAGGTGATGAGCATGAGTCAAGGTGGTGGTTGGGGGAATTGATTTGAGAGGTATTTTGAAGGTTGATTCTTTAGGTCATGGCTCCTGTTTAAATATGTGGTGAAGGAGAGGGAGGAGACAAGATAACCCTGGTTTTAAACCAGAATGTTAGTTGAATGTTGGTTGAAATAGAGAGTTGGGATGGAGGAATAGTTTTTGGGTTGAAGATGATAAGCCCCATTTTAGTTACATTGGGTTGCTGGATCTTTATTCAGATGTCCAACAGGGAATATTCCAATATTTAAGGGGAGTTTGGTCAATGGATAGAATCGGTAGCCTTTTGTTTAGAGATAATAATTGAACCATGAAAATCATTGACTTGTAGGGGAAGGTAGTTGTAGAGGAGAGAAGCCTGAGGAAACTGGTTTGTAGGGCACTCACATTTAGTGGACTGGAGAGGATAGCATTTATATTGTGCTCTGAGGTTTGCAAAACACTTTCCTTATGTTATTTTGTTTTATTTTCTCAGTAGACTAAGTGGTTAAATGACTTTCCCAGCTTGTGGCAACTCATTTGAGGTAGAATTTGAACTCAGGTCTAGTTCTAGGCGACCTTGGTTCCCCAAGGATTAGAGCTTAGTTGCTGGTGTGCCGGTTTTATGGAGTCCTTTGTAAGCTAAATGTTTCACAAAGATAAAAGGGGTAAGACTGAGAGAAAGACCTAAAAAAGGAGGAGGGTATGAAAAATGTAAAAATAGAGAATAAAAAGATGAAGGCAAGAGAAGAGGCTTTGAGGTTTGCAAAGCGTCGTGTGTGTGTGTGCGCGTGCGCGCGCGTTTAATCTTCACAATGAGTGGAGAGTGGTTAATGGTTGGCTCAGGGTCACACAGCCTCATGAGTGCTTGAGGCAGGATTTGAGCTCAGGTTGTCCTGACTCTTCAGCCCAACACTGTCCACTGGTCTACCTGGCTGTTTGTTTGGCAGATAAAGTATCCAAGAAAGACTGAAACGTGGTTGGTTATGCAGGTACAAGAAGGGTCAGGAAAGGGCAGAATCACAGAGACCAAGAGAAGAAAGTATGTAGGAGACAGTGTTCAGACACTGTCAGATGCAGAAAGGTCCAGAAACTGGAGTCCTGGGCAAGAGTTGAGGCTTTGAGAGGTTGCTGGTGACTGTAGAGAAGCTTCAGAAGAGTGTTTGTGTCAGAGGCAGAAAGCTGCTGTTCTCCATCAGGTTCTGAATCCTCTGGAGTCATTGCATTGGTCAGTGTTACCAGAACACTGCCAGGAAAGCCCTGGCAGTCATGCTTTACCTCTCTCCCTCATCACCACATAGTCTTCCTGTCTTTGTGTCTCCTACTTCCTCTGGTTCCATCCCTCCAGTTCTTGGATCATGAACTGTGATCAGATCAACACTGTTGTAGTTCCTCATTTGTTCCTTTAACGTTCCTGACCGAAATGGCCCTCCCTGGCAAAGTCCTTTGAGAGCAAGGGGCCATCTTTGCTTTTGTATTTCATTCCTGACTCTAAGCACTTAATAAACACCTAGAGGCTCATTCATTCATTCATAGGGATTGAGTATGAGAGTCTAGGTAGAGAGTGTAGATAGAATACTTTTTCCAGAAGTTTAGTAGGAAACAGAAGAGATTTGAGGTTATAATGCTTAAGAGATTAGCAAGGTCAAGGGAACACTTTTGTTTAAAGGAGCAGAAAAACCTAAGCATTGTTTTATAAAGAAAGAGCCAGTAATGGGTTATTTAAAGTGGACCAGACTTTGTTGGAATGGGGAAAGTTTGGGAGAGGGAGAATTGTGGAGGCTTTTGGTCACTGACATGTAAGAAGAGAAGAACAGAGCAGCCTGGAGGTACTGATGCCTCTTTCAGAAGCAGCAGCTGGCTAGTCTTATCTCTAGGAATCATCTTCCCCCTTCTACTGCCAGGTTCTGTGCCTCCAGGACCCAGAACTCATGCTAGGGCAAGCATTCCATTAGGTTACAGGTTAAGTTGATGTTTGTGGATTAGCCTAGACATCTAAGCATCATTTATAGCAGCACTTCTCACTGCTGTGGTCTCAGGATCCCTTCGCACTCCTAAAAGTTACTGTGGACCCTGGCGGTCCCCCATCCCCCCAAGAGTTTACGTTTTATATGTGTTATGTTTATCAGTATTTCTCAGGTCAGAAATTCAAATGTCTTAGTATTATGGTGAAAATAGTTTTGACACTGGAACCCCCTGAGTCTTGGAGTGTCCCTGTGTAGTACTCCTGGCTTACAGCATTGCTTGTTTGGGGGTGAAGGGGATTTAATTTCCAAACAGCCAACTTAGAAGTGAACTTCTGGAATGAATTCTCTTGCTAGATTGTCTTGTAAATCTCTTCATGTAACCTGACCTCCTTCTTGCCTTTTTGGTTTCCTTATACCTCCGTGCCCTACATACCCCCTCCCTTGCCCTGCCCCGGCTCGTGGTCACCCTCCAGCTCCAGCCCTTTTATGTGTCTGTCACCCATGCGTCTGTCACCCATGCCCAAGAATGCTCTCCCTCCACATCTCTGCCTTCAGGGCTTGGCTCCCACCTCACCTTCTGCAGGAAGCCCTTCCCAGTGCCTGCTCTCTTAGGTTGTCTCCATTTTGTCCCATCTGTAGCTTGTTTTTATATAGTTATTTGCATATTGGAATCTCCCCACCCCCACCCCCCCTCAATGTGAGACTGTCTGTGAGCTCCTTGAGAGTAAGGGCTTTTTCTTTTTTATTCTCAATGCATAACACAGTGCCTGGCACTTAGTAGGCACTTAGTAGCAGCTTAATCAAGACTTGCCACTTGACATTTGTGACTGTCAGAAGTACACTGAAGCCAGGTCTACCCTGTTTACACAAAGGCTCATGCCTGCCTGCTTCTCTTGGCACTCTCCCCCTTTCTTTTCTTCCTCTTTTCTGCATCTTTTCTCTGCTTGTAGCCTTTATATTTCTGCCTTTTAGATCTTCCTTCAGTCTTGTCCCTTTCTTTGTTATCTTGGGGAAATGTTTCTCTTCGAAAAGACTTCATACTTACATGAAAACTAGCCACTAAGTTTTGTTCCTTAGGGAACCAGGGTCACCTAAAAAGACAAAGAACAAGGAAGGTTGGGAATGCGTAGAGTTTAATAAATATAGTGGCACACAGTTATATTGTGCTTTTAGAGACAGGACTCATTAAATTTTGAATTATAGATGTTACATTACATCCACCATCTCAGAGCATAAGGGGGAAACACACACACACACACACACACACACATACATACATACACACACTTTGAAGGGGAAAAGATCACAGATTTGCAAAAAACCCTATTTTAATATCACACTATTCAATTGGGAAGGTCACAAAGCCTTTGACGTGTTTTTCAGGTCCAGGCATTGAGTAGAGCCTGCTCCACACATCATTTCTGAGTGTAATGGACGCTTTCTGAGGCCTTTAAGATACAAAGGAGATAGGTACAGAAGACAGACCGCTTAAAATGTCCAAAATGATTTTATGAATGCAAGTATCCGTCCCGGCCACGTGAACAGATACTCCTGAGGAGATGACACAGAGGCGATAAGAGCAGATCAGGATGAACAGCCAGCGTTACGTGTTCTTGCTTCTGATTACTGTTGTTTCCCTGGAAAGTTACACTGCATCGGTATGGCCCATCTAAGAACCTTAGGATGTACACCTGACCACCAGCCTTTTGTGGAAGTCTCTGAATGTGTTCAGAAATGTACTCTGCAGTGATCCTTTTAATAAAGCATACATGTTCTGTACAACTATTGCCTGAGCTGGTTATCCATTTCCTCACTCTACTCGCCATCCCCCCAATCCCTCTTGCTTCTGTTGGTTTCCTTTTGAGCATCAGCACTTTGACAAAGGAGAAGCCAAAGTCAAACCCTCCTCCCTGCCCCCATTCTCCTCGGCCATTTATTAGCAGTATTGGTCAAAGGGTTGGTGGAAGAGGAGGTTACAGGTATTTTTGAAATGCAGTTTTTTGTTTGTGAATTTCTTTTGTCTGGTTTGTCTTTTACTTGTTCTCATCAGCATAGATAACTAAGATTGGGAAAGTATATCTATGTGTTTATGCATGTATACATTCTTAACATTTGGTATAAAATGACATGACTATAGTAGATGGGCTTTTACACACACACACACTCTCTCTCTCTCTCTCTCTCTCTCTCTCTCTCTCTCTCTCTCTCTCTCTCTCTCTCTCACTGGCCTTGATTCTATTAGCGTTCCCTAGCACACATGGTTTTTGGTGATGGTACCACATGAGGCACAAGGGTAATATGAAATTGTGGCTGTTCATAATCAAATTCTGATACAATTCTTTGGGTGATGTCATAATTGAAGAAAATCAGTATCAGTGGCATAGATATCCTGTGAACTAACGAAAGCATTTAAGCTGTAAGTCACGGGTATTAACATAGCCCAGTGGGTATGTTGTAAAACGTGTCGTTTTGTGTTAGATCACAAGAGCTGACAAAATATTGTTTAGGATCATCAGATAAGTACAATACTGGGTTACACTACTACAGCACGGATTTTCAGATCTTGTCACTTTAGCATTCATAGTTAAGATGTGACTTATGCATCTCTTAACTTTAACTGAGAAGTTCCTTAGCTTTAAGTATTAAAGGCATGGGACAGAAAGGAAAAACATAAAAAAAAAGATTTCCATCTTCAGTCTCATAATATCCCTTCTCCAAAATAATTAAGTGACCTTACCATTAGCAAGAGCCATTCATTCCAGTTCTACCACCATGAGAGGAAACAGTAGTAGTCTGGGGTGTTAGTTGGAGAAAATAACTGTGGATCTTCTCTGCAGTGTCTAATGCTGTTCGCTTTGACCTTTTGGGATTTTCCTCCCAACCAACCATGCATTTGTCTGCCTGTGGGCTATTTTTAGGTATTCAGTGCAATCATTTTCAAAAGTGAGACCCACACAGTAGTTTAAAAAAAGTATGTTTTGGCTATTTGGATCCTTCCATCTTAACTGCATTTGGATATAGCCCTCTTTGAGTTAGGTGATTTCTTATTTAAAAGTGAAATGTTTTAATGTGGTAACAGGAGAATAGTGTCTGCTTTAATGTAGCAGCTCAGTAAGTGTGGCCTAACTCAATGCATTTAAGTTAGAAGAGACCAGAGTTTTAAAATTGCACTGAGAAGAAATTACATTTTATTTTGTTTACTTGTTGAGAAGCATAATTATTTTCATCCTAAAGGGTCGTGTCATCATCTGATAACAGAAGATAAACACACTTCTGTTTACACTGATAACACTAAATCAAATTTGGGGGTCAGGATGAAAGAAAAACTAAGAGAAACTTGTGAAGGGGCAAGTGTCAAATCAAAGGGAATTAGGCGTGCAAGTTATCCAGTACCTAAGTGGATGAAAACATTTGACCTTCTGGCTTAGGGGGAGACTTACAACCCTTGGTGGTGGACTCTGACCATTAGAAAAGGTAAGTTCTAAGTTAAGCTGAGTTCAGTTTACAGTCTCTTAAGATGTTTCCAGAAAATAGTAAACTTGTAGGATAAAGACTTTAAAAATCTCTTTGGTCAAAAGCTGTTAAATATATGATACTGTTTTGTTAAAAACAACTTATTTAATATTTTATTTTTCCCAATTATATGTAAAAACAATTTTAACATACTTTTTTTCTTCAAATTTTGAGTTCCAAATTTTCTCCTTCCTCTCTCCTTCTTTCCTCCCCCATTGAGAAGACAAGCAATTTGATATAGGTTATACATGTGTAGTATACATGTGCAGAACACATTTCCATGTAAGTTGTGTGAAAGAAAACAGACAAAAAACCCCAAGAAAAATAAAGTAAAAAAAATTATCTTTTTCTGCATTCAGACTTCACCAGTTATCTCTTTGGACTCAGCATTTTTCATCATGGGTCTTTTAGAATTGTCTTTGATCAGTGTATTGCTGAAAATAGCTAAGTTATTCATGGTAGATCATCATACAGTATTGCTGTGTACTGTGTGCTATGTTCTCCTGGCTCTGCTCATTTCACTCTGCATCAGTTCATGTAAAGTCCATGTTTTTCTGAGAGCATCTTGCTCATCATTTCTTAAAGTACAATAGTATTCCATCACAGTCACACACAACTTGTTCAGCAGTTCCCCAATTGACAGGCATCCCCTCATTTTCTACTTCTTTGTTACCACTAAAAGAGCTGCTATAAATATTTTTGTACATGTGGGTCCTTTTCCCCCCTTTTTTATGATCTCTTTGGGAGACAGACTTAGTAGTGGTACTGTTTGGTCAGAGGGTATGCATGGGTTTATAGCCCTTTGGGCACAGTTCCAAATTGCTCTCCAGAATGGTTGGATCATTATACAACTTCACCAGTAGTACCAGTATTTTAATTTTCCCACACCCCTTCCAACATTGGGTCATTTTCCTTTTCTGTCATGTTAGCCTATCTGACAGATGTGTGAGGTAGTAGCTCAGAGCTGTTTTAATTTGGGTTGCTCTGATCAGTAGCTATTTAGAGTATTTTTTCATATGATTATAGATAGCTTTAATTACTTTGTCCGAAAACTGCCTGTTGATATCCTTTGATCAATTATCAGTTGATCAATATTTCAATAAGTTCGACTCAGTTTTCTATATGTTTGAGAAATGAAGTCTTTATCAGAAACTCACTCTAAATTTTTTCATAATAATGATTACCAACTATGTATTGCCCTACATCCTGTTTTCCCCGTTTATCCTCTATCCTATCTCTTCTTTCACTCTGTCCATCTCAAAAGTGTTTTGCTTCTGACTTTTACCTCCCCCAGTCTGCCTTCCCTTCTGTCAGCTCTCCCTTGCCCCATGCAGCCCCGTCCCCTTCTTTCCCTTCCTACTTTCGAGTATGGTAAGATAGATTTCTCCACCCAACTGAATATGTGTATTATTCCCTCTTTGAGCCAATTCCCATGAGAGTTAGTTCATGTACTACTCTCCTTGCTATTCCTGTTTCCCTCACCACTGTAAAATCTCTTTTATGTCAGATATTTATCCCGTTCTGTCTCTCCCTTTCCCCTTCATCACATTTGATTCACACTTCTGCTTTCTGTCCCTGTGTACTCCTGACTGTCTTAGGAATGAGAACGTTTTTAGGAATTATAAATACTTTCCCATGAAGGAATAGAAACAGGTTAATTGTATGGAATCCTTTGTGATTTCTTTTTCCTGTTTACTTTTTTTATTCTTCTTTTGCATCTAGTATTTGAAAATCAGATTTACTATTTAGCTCTAGTCTTCTCGTCAGGAATGCTTGAAAGTCCTCTATTTCATTGAATGTTCATTCCTCCCCTCCTCCTGCCCTGGAGGATAATTCTCAGTTTTGCTGGGTAGATAATTCTTGGTTATAATCCTAGTCCTTTTGCCCTCTGAAATATCATATTCTAAACTCTCTTATTCATTAACGTAGAAGTTGCTTAATGTGTTATCCTGACTGTGGCTCCTTGGCTGCTTACAGTATTTTCTCTTTGATATGGAAATTTGGCTATAATGTTCCTGGGAATTTTCATTTTGAGATCTCTTTCAGGAGGTGATCGTTGGATTCTTGCAATTTCTGTTTTACCCTCTGGTTCAACAATATCGGCAGTTTTCCTTGATAATTTCTTAAAGATAATGTGGAGCCTTTTTTTTTTTATCATGGCTTTCAGGTAGTCTATTAATTCTAAAATTATTTCTGCTGGATCTATTTTACAGGTCAGTCCAGGTCAGTTCTTTTTCCAATTAGATGTTACACATTTTCTTCTATTTTTTCATTGTTTTGATTTTGTTTGACTGTTTCTTGATGTGTCGTAAAGAGGTTAGCTTTCACTTGCCCACTTCTAACTTTTAAGGAATTATATTCTTCAGTGAACTTTTGTTACCTCCTTTTCCATTTGGCTGATTCTACCTTTTAAGAAGTTCTCTTCAGTGGATTTTTGTGCCTTTTTTCCCCCATTTGACTTGTTCTGTTTTTTAAGGTGCTGTTTTCTTGATGTTTTTTGTGCTTCCTTTATCAAGCTGTTGACTTTTTTTCATGATTTTCTTGCATCACTCTCATTTCTTTTCCCATTTTTACCTTCACTTCTCTTACTTAATTTTTAAAATCCCTTTTGGGCTCTTCATGACCTGAGACCAATTCATATTTTTTTTGAGGCTCTAGATGCAGGAATTTTGACTTTGTTGTTTTCTTCTGAGTGTATGTTTTGATCTTCCTTATCACCATAGTAACTTTCTATGGTTGGAATTTTTTTTCTGTTATTTGCTCATTTTCCAGTCTATTTCTTGACTTCTAACTCTATGCTAAAGTGGGACTCTGCTTCCCAAGTAGAGGGGTCACTGTCTAAGGCCTCAGATTTTTTTGAGCAGCTGTTTTTAGAGGTAATTCTGGGGACATGTAAATTTTTGACTCTTCCACGGTGATATGATCTAGAGAGATGCGTGTTTACTACTCTCCTGTACTGCACAGTGGCTTGTGAATGATCACAAGCCTTCTTTTCTACCCTGGAACTGTGACCAGGGTCCCTGCTCCTCTGCAAGTGCTCCTCACATTGGGACTAAGACCCAGGACTGCGACCCATATCGCAGCATAGACAGTGCAAGAGTCCTTCCCCTGGTGTCTAATCCTCTTACCGTTGGCTGGCTGATAGCTCTGGAAACTGCCACTGACTCAGTCACCCCAAGGCCCACATCTGATTTTCTGGGGCTGCATCTGTGCTAGCACAGCCTGCACTGGACTGAACGTTCCTCTCCTGGTGCAACAGATCTTTCCTGCCAACCTTCCGAATTGTCTGGGCTAGAAAATTTTTTCACTCTGAATTTTTGTGGGTTTTGCTGCTCTAGAATTTGTTTAGAGTTGTTATTCAAATGTATTTGGAGAGGTTTGGGGAAGAGCTCGGGCTAGTCCCTGCCTTTATTCCACCACCTCAGCTCCACCTCCCATATTGTTACATTTGAGTGGGACTTAGTATACACAGTTATTATTTAATTTATATTAGGAGTCTGGCAGTGTTAGGTTTGAGTAAATGTTCTGGAATTCCAAGAGATCTCCCCCTTATGTTGTAGGTAACATAACTGATAAAAATAGTAAAGAATTGCATGTTTTGTCAGCAGTCGATCACAATGTCACAAGACTTACGTGAAAACCAGGTTTATTATAAGAGAAATGAAGATGCATACGGAACCCAAAGGGTTTATAGTCCTTACAGAAGTACTTTTATGACTAAAAGTACTAAAGTAATTTTCTCCTTGAGTAGATAGAAGATCTTCACGGGCAACTGGTGTTCTGGATTTGTATCTTATTATGCAGTTTCAGGGAAAATCCCCTTTTTGCCTCCTTGTTCTCTCTAGGTTCATACACTGATCTCTGCTCTCTACAGTTCCTTTTGGAATGTGGACCTGCCCCTTCCTCAGCCCTTCGAAGTCATTGAGGTGAGGGCGCTAGGCTGTCCCATAGCCATTTCAAAAACGTTTTTAAATGCATTTTAGAAGTTCAGTGATACTGGGTAATGAATACCTAGGAAGAAGTTTTTTCTGGACCCTGTAGTTGTTGAGTGTTCTCTCCTTCCATATGTTATATATCATATTTATTTATCTCCAAGGCCTAACTCTCCATGTAAATGTAAGCTGCTTGAGGACAAAGGCTAGTTTTCATTTTTTCTTTGTATCCATAGCATCTAACAAAACTGCCATGTACTTTTATCTTAGCTGCTTAAATACATTTTGTTGTAGCGTATTAAGGATCACATGGCTCAGGAGAACCTATTTATTTTTTTACAGGAACCCCAGGATGTTCTTTACAAACCCTCTTGGTCAGTCAGCTGGACCAACCACTATAAGGATGTTCAGACAAGGAGGCAGTCTTAAAAGGGACCTTTCAGGCGTGTCAGTCCTTTACCCTGAATGTTTTTAGCTTGATAAGGATGGGCCCTCAACCTAATTAAGGTTTTGTGTTTGAGGGACAGTGGATTCCATCTGTTGGTTTCACTAACGTAGAGCAGAGATTTGGTGTGCCTGTGTTAGTAAGATATATCTCTCTATCATCCTTGGGATCTTTTTGCCATCTACCAGAATGTCTCCAAGGTCCATCCCATTCCATAACCAAAGAGTCTATTGTTTCTTTGGTTTGAATCCAACCTGGAAGCCCAGGTTTAGCGGTATAAAGCTGTGGCACATACTAGTAGCTTGAGAAGGATGCATACTTAAAAATTGGAGAGCTGAGGTTTGCATTAGGTCATATGTTGTGTTTAAATTGGTGTTTCTTTGGGCTTTTATTTGCACCATGTGTTTAAAGAATCATAAAACTAATGAACTGGGAAAAGCTTTTTTAGCCACCATTCCAGGAAAAAAGTAAAATATTCTTAAAGGTGAACATGGAAACTTCAGTCAGCACAAATGCTGGTTTTATTTTTTATAGTGATAATCAGGGCTGCTAAGTTGAGCTCCAAGTGACCAGGTTTTTCTACTCTTCTAAGATAATTTTTCTTAAATGTGAATGTATTCATGAATTTTTTTTAAAGAAAAGTCATTTTAAGCTTCTAACTTTGTCCCCAGTAAAATTCATATTAACTTTAAATCCATTTTAGTCTCTCTTCCTCCCTCCCCCCAAAGTGTGTACTGTCCTCTAGCAGGGGTCTATTTAAACAGGTTTGTGATCATTTTCTTGTATTATTCTCATGTAGATGGAGCAATTAGCTGTTCATTTTGGATTAGCTGGTGTTATGAGGAAGGCCTGATCTGACTGGAGAAATAAATCAGCTGTATGTGTGAGCACCAACATTTTAATCACCTCTTAGTTAGCTACTGAGAGCTTGTGTTTTAACTATATTCTGCTTAAATATAATGCTTTGCTTTTTTTGCACCATTGTATTCATATGAAACCCAATAAACTAAATTTAATAATAAAGAAAGCTTACTTCTCAGAGAAGTTTTCTTAAGCTCACTTCATTCTAATTAAAATGTTTTCATCTGATGGGAAGCATATGAGTAACACGAACTGGAAATTAAGCAAGAAATTAAAATGACATTAATAGCTTTATTGCAATTTGTTTTGAGAGTTTTTCCCCCTAAATGAAGTTAGGCTTAGAAAGTCACCCTTTGCACATAAATCTTTATGACAAATGGACTGAAAAGCATCCTAGCAGAAGAGCAGTTTTATAATTGAGTTGTACGTGTGACTCTTAACTCTGCATGTGTAGTGTATATCAAAAATATCTTCTTACTATTGATAATAAAAATGATTTGTAGTCTTTTTTTGGAATTTGTGGTTAGTCTTAAATCACCAGTAAAATATAAGATCCTTGAGGGGAGAGAATACAAAAAAAAGCAACTTTGTATTCCCTGGTACATAGTATGTGCTGAAGTAAATGTTTATTAAATATATTGAATTCAGATCTCTATTTAATGAAGCTTAAAAAGGAGTTAGAAGAGTAGTCTTAGTTTTAGCCTGCTGCATTTTTCTTAGATATGATTTGATGGTAGACATTATTATAAATCTCCCTAAAGAAATAAAAATTACATTAAAAGTATTAATTTCTTTTAAAAAAAAGGTGAAGTTAATTCTTCCACTTTAACCAGCATGGCTAAGAGGAACATGGATACAACAGACCTTGATAGAAAGGTCTGGTAGCCCCTACCTCTCTTTTGGATGCCCCCAGTGTAGCAGAGGCCCATCAGTGGAAGGAAATAGGGACTTGGGCTGTTGTCTTTTCCCTAGGGTGGTCCAAATCTGCCCTTGCTGATAAAATAGCGGGTGGAATGGCCTGCTGTTGTAGAGTCCAGGTGTCTAGGTTAGGAAAAAGTGAAATTGGTGATGTGTCCTCAATCGGCTTCTACACAGAAAAGATAAAATTCAGTAACTGGAGTTTTTTTATTTGCTTTTTGAGAAAGAGCATAAATCCTGTTTTTGTTTATACAGGTGTTAAAATTTTGGTAGCAGAAAGCAGATGTAGAGCACGATGGATTACAAGTCAGAAGCTGCTGTCTGATTCCTACAGAGACCTTCATGTTTTTTTTTAATGAAAGTTGTGATTTTCATTTAATGGCTTCAAAACCTTCATTTGTTGTTCCTATTCCTTAATTGATTAAACAATTTTCAAATAACTCCTAGGGTTATTTGCATGCATTTAGGAGACTTTTCCTTGAATGAACCAGTAGATTTTTTTCCCCTCTATAAATTTAAATAAGAAGCCCAGTTTTCTATTCTAAAGACCTGTTTCATTATCTGATGCTAGTATTGTTAGAAGTGTTAGCCTTATGAGCATCGGACACATGAATGAAAGCAGTGCTTTCATGAGTCCATTTGAGCTGAAAGTGACTTTCTGTGTTATTAGGGTGGTGAGGAACTTTCATAAGCCAGAATAGATAAAATTTTTAAAAAATCACTTGGAAACGTTCACTTCATACACAGGCACTGTCTTCCCCCCCATCAAATTAAAGTCATTCAAAGCCACTGTCCCCCAAAACAAGCTTAACAGTTCTTCCTGAGATCTCTCTCCCTGCCTCTGCCCCCACCCCCCATCCTCCATGAGGAGAGATGACTGACAAATAAGTTTGGTATAGATACCTGATTTAGTCATTTAGCATTAGTGTAAATTGTCCTTCTATTTACTATAAGTAAAATGTGGCATATTGGAAGTCTGTTACACACTAGATGTAGAATAACAGTAAGTTGTCTCCTATATGCCTTTTATTTATTGAGCATCCCAGTATTTTCTTCACATTTCTCTACTTTTCAAATACAGGAGAGTCGAGTCCTGGGAAGCTAACAGTTGCAGAGCTGGGAATTAGACCCAGGAAGTCCACTTCCTAGTCCCCTGCCTCAGCTAATGGGCCGTAGCAGGGGAGCGTCTGCAGGCATTGTGCTCTATTATATCAACATGTACTTAGAAACGTTAATCTGAATTAGAGAGATGATTGCCCATAATGACTCTCTCGGGACCCAGGGTTAGAGAAAACAAAACAAAAACTTAAGTCATTTACTGAATATGCACAGTAAGTAAAAATCTTTCCAAAATTAATACTCATTGAATTTCTGCCTTGATTTCCTTTGAATGTAGACTTTTCTCAATTTGACCTTTTAACATTTTTTTTCTTTGAGCACATCTGTGGCCTCCCATAAACCAATAACTAAAAATTATATTGAAAGCACCTTTTGTAAGTAATAAAAAGAGTGAATAACAAAACTCAATTAAAATTCTGGGTGGGACAGAGAGGGCAAAGAGGGGACTGAAGCCAATTTTTTGGTATCTTTTCTTATGGTTCACTTTGAGGTTCATATGTCCCTGACTTTTTCTGCCTCTGGAAATGGGGCAAATTTTCTTCAGTTACAAACAGAAATAGATATGATAGTCTTGACCTATTTTACATTTATTTATTTTAGGCTATTATCACACAATTGTTCACGGTTTCAGCATGAACAGAAATCCAGAGCTAGAGTAAGTAGTGAGGGGGTGGCAAATTGGGATTGAAGTTGGCAGGGCTTGTGGGGAGATCTTCACAGTCCTGCCAGCTCTGTGTCTGGCTCAAGACAATTCTATTAGTGAATTACTAATTCTCAAAAAGCTAAATGGATTTAAACCAAACTTTGTCAGGAAAGAAATAGGCCAGAATGACCCTCCCACCCCTTTTATTTCAAATTGATATAAAGAAAATCTCTTGAGCCACACTCACGTAGCAAATTTAAGTCTTAATTAGGTCACCCATGTTTTGTTCTTTCCCACATCTCCCCTCTTCTCCTTTGTTCTTTTTGCAAACATGTGATAAAATAGTGAAGAAGTTCGGGTAAGTGTTAAAATCCTCAGGGTGTCTGAAATGGTCAGCAGGCGATTGGGAGCAGGGGTGACCTGGAATTTCCTTTTCGGTCCAGGGGTGGTGAGGGATGCCAGGGTCTAACAGGACTTTGGAATTATGAAGTGCAAACTTATTTGGCATTATGATATCCCTGTCTCCTGAAGTGACTGATGCTTTATCATGTCTATAAAAAAAGCCATTTCATTGGAGATAAAAGCAGACGTGAGAGAAATGTGAGCCACATCCCTGAAATAGTTTAGTTTTTAAATTTAATATCAAGTGACTGGGATTTGTTCACAAAATTCATGCAGAGATCAGGGCCATGCTAGTGAAGATAAGAGGTTTGGGAGAGTTATCTAGATAAATCAAGCAAAAAACTGATTTTCAGATTGGTGATATTTCAGGTGAAGCTGGTTTTGGTTCAAATTACCTGCACAATTATTTTATAATTCAACTGTGTGTGTACTGATATATCTAGGAATACCGGTGGGATTTTTAAAGACATTTAAAGTGCCTGGTTTTTTTCCCAACAAAAAACAACTCTGATGGCCCATTGCATATTATGTGGACTGTTCTTCCACACTCAGGACAGAATTGTATGTAGCATTAAAAAAAGAAG
The DNA here is from genome assembly GCF_028372415.1 of Notamacropus eugenii. Classification (NCBI taxonomy): domain Eukaryota; kingdom Metazoa; phylum Chordata; class Mammalia; order Diprotodontia; family Macropodidae; genus Notamacropus; species Notamacropus eugenii. The sequence continues at coordinate 45,304,555 of NC_092876.1, forward strand.
CTTGAAGACCAACGCTTTTCAGTGCTTTAATAACTTTTCATTACTAAATTTTCATTTTTGCACAAAGACCAGTTATTTACTATGCACTAAATGAGTTAATGAAAACCAGAAAAAAAATTCCAAATATATTCACATTTTCTTTAATGGATAAAAATAACCTACATTTCTGGGCAGCAGAAGCCAGATACCACAAGAAATTTCAGACAAGATCTGAGAAGCAAACCAGTGACTTCCCCATGCCATGAAAACTCTGAGGAACACAATCCTCCCACCCCACTACTTTAAAAAATTGTTTTTTATTCTGAACTTAGGCGTGACAAAAGGAATTTTTTTTTCGGAACACAGTGAAGATTCTCTGGCATGAATCTGTTTTATACTGTTCTTTTCCCCTGCGTATTTAGGAAGCATGATGCTAAACTCAATACTAACTGTAGAAAATACCACATGGGAGAAAACTCCCAGATGGGGTTTTGGACAGTAAGTTGTCAGTAGCAGCCTCAGACTCAGAGGAATGTACTTGCTATTCAAGAAAGTGGACATTGAAAATGTCATTAAAGGAGAACTCTGTTACAAGGAATATAGTTAATATGAGGATTGGGAGATGTCACAAGTCAAATTAGTCAACCTTCTTTCCCCCTCTACTCTCCTCCCCCAACGTGCATTATGTATATAAGAATTACGAACCAGTTTCACTATAAAGGAGGAATTGGAATAAGATGTTTTGTAGACATCTAAACAGGTGATTTTAATCTCAAGCAAAATACTTTTTTGAATAAACAATGTTATCAGAAACCAAGTTTTTTTTATTGAACTATTTCAAATGTACCCGTTTTATGTTGGAAGATTTGATCATGGTGGTCATTCTTACTGGAAACACTTGTTTACTTTTAAGGTTCCTGGGCGAGAAACTTGTATGGAAAGTTAGGCTGATGCTTAAAAACGATTGTCCAGATTATATATTCAAGACCTGAATGCTTTCAAATCTATTTTTGATTCCCTGTTCCGCAGTTTAAAATGCATGAAATAAGGTTTTAAGAGCTATTACATGAATTAGTGCCCTCTGGTGGCACATATATAGCATCAGTAAGAAAGGCACTCTCCCCTATTACCCTTCCGACAGCTCTTCTAAAGAGTTGCTCTTTTATAATTGGTTCTTTTTGATAGTCAGCTTTACTTTTAGGTTGGTTTTGTGAAGTTATATGGCGGTTGGTTTATGCCCATTTATAATTTTACATTCTTTTACTTGCATAGTGGTCTCATCTTGAAGGTTCTCAAAGTTTTTTATACCCACTTAGCTTCTTCATTAAGGAACAGCCATCTTGGGGCCTATCAGGTAAAGGCCCCATATCAGTTTTTCTTATTGGTCTAGAGTGAAACCTGAAACACTGTGTTTGATTATCTCAGTTGAGAAAATTGATGGGTAACACATGGAATGGAAGCCAAACTATGCCAGAGATGATGGCTCAGGATGTGTTTTTAGGTGTCCTCCCTCAACTTTATCCATCTTCAGAGGTGATAACGGTTATGCTGTTATCATATGTATGTATGTCTTTCTGATCACTTTGGAGGACTTAATTGTGAAGCTATCCAAGACCTTCCAAGATCTCTCGCAGGTAAGCCTTTGCTTCTCACTCTGTTTTTCTCTGCAGAGTTAAGCTCTGATTTCCATTTTTCTTCTACATGTGCTTCATAACATTGAGAGTTAGAAAAGACCTTAGAGATTATCTACTCCAACCCCCTTATTTTCCAGGTTAGATAACTGAGGCACCTTGTGATTTGTCATCCAGGTAGAAAGAAGTAGAATAGGCTTCACATCTGTTTGTTGAAGCCAAGTCTAGTTTTCCCCCAACCCATATCACACCTCTTCCTAACACTACAGGAAATGCAGATGGGTGTTTGGGCTAGGGATATCAGAAGAAGTCAGAGGATGTTCAACCTGTGCTCCAGATCTTGGTGGTAGTGATGGAAGGGGAGGCACAACATATCTACCACTTCCCGAAGCAGCCCTTACCACTTGGGATTTACTCCATTGGGAATTTGTCTTTGTGTCACACCTAAAACCCTGCTCTGATTTCCAATGATTAGTTCTAATTTTGTAACCCTCCCCTTCCCCACCCGAACCCCAGTCGCTAAATAATTATCAGTCCTCTTCTACATAATAGCCCTAAAGATATTTAAAAATAGGTCTCTTGTGTCTCTTCTCCAAGACTCCAAGTTAAACATTCTCAGTCCATTCAACAGATTCTTGAGGTTCTTTATCACCTTTATCTTTCTCCTCTGGATGATTTCCAGCTTAATAGTATACTTAGAATGTGGTGCCCATGTCAGGAGACAATGTTTCAGATAGGGTTTGACTGGGTAAAGTACAATGGTACTGTGTCTTCCTTCTTCTGGGACATTATTTCTCTCTTAATGAATCCTAAGCTATGTTGTTGAAATTGGTATGTATGTGTATATATTCATACATATATACTATACATATATATGTGTGTATACACACAAATATATCCTTTATATGTACATACACATAAATATTTCCTTTAATAACAATAGTTGAGACATGATCACAGTGGAAAAGGGAAGCTGAAAGTAAGTAAAATCTCAGTAATTTGAGTGAAATGAGTGAGAAGTCAATAATAGCTAACATTTATACAGTGCTTACCAGGTGGTAGGGGCGTTTGATCCTCCAAAGCACCCGTGGAGGTAGGTACTATTTTCATTTTACAGATGATGAACACTAAAGCAGACAAAGGATAAGTGTCTTGCCCAGGGTCACACAGTTAGTAAGTGTCTGAGGCTGGATTTGAGCTCAGGTCTTTCTGACTCCAGACACAGCACTCTAGCCACTGTGCCCCCTGACTGCTGCTGATTGAAGATAATTCTTAAATGAAGTATTCTGTCCTGGCCCACAATTCTCTCTTCTTCCCCAGCCCCATGCGTGTTGTGGAATGGACCTCCTAGTACCCCAGTTTTTGACCTCTTTAGTTTGGATCATTTCAACACTACATCGGCTACCCACCTAATGAGCAGCTGGGCAGTGCAGTGGAGAGAGTGCTGGATCTATAGGCAAGAAGATCTGAGTTAATTTGATTTTAGTTGATTCTGTGAGGATCAAATGGGATATTCTTTTTTAAAAAATTTGTTTATTTAACTTTTAACATTCATTTTCACAAAATTTTGGGTTCCAAATTTTCTCCCCATTTGTCCCCTCCCCCACCCCAAAACACCGAGCATTCTAATTGCCCCTATCACCAATCTGCCCTTTCTTTTATCATCCCTCCCTTCCCTTGTCCCCATCTTCTCTTCTGTCCTGTAAGGCCAGATAACTTTTTATACCCCTTGACCTGTATTTCTTATTTCCTAGTAGCAAGAACAGTACTTGACAGTTGTTCCTAAAACTTTGAGTTCCAACTTCTTTTCATCCCTCCCTCCCCACCCCTTCCCTTTGGAAGGCAAGCAATTCAATATAGGCCATATCTGTGTAGTTTTGCAAATGACTTCCATGATAGTTGTGTTGTGTAAGACTAACTATATTTCCCTCCATCCTATCCTGCCCCCCATTGCTTCTATTCTCTTTTGATCCTATCCCTCCCCAAGAGTGTTGACTTCAAATTGCTCCCTCCTCCCATTGCCCTCCCTTCCATCGTCCCCCCCACCCTGCTTATCTCCTTCTCCCCCACTTTCCTGTATTGTAAAATAGGTTTTCATACCAAAATGAGTGTGCATTTTATTCCATCTTTAGTCAAATGTGATGAGAATAAACTTCATGTTTTTCTCTCACCTCCCCTCTTTTCCCTACACTAAAAAGTCTTTTGCTTGCCTCTTTTATGAGAGATAATTTGCCCCATTCCATTTCTCCCTTTCTCCTCCCGATATATTTCTCTCTCACCGCTTAATTTCATTTTTTAAAGATATGATCCCATCCTATTCAATTCACTCTGTGTGCTCTGTCTCTGTGTCTGTGTGTGTGTGTGTGTGTGTGTGTGTGTGTGTGTGTGTATGTAATCCCACTCACTACCCAGATACTGGAAAGTTTCAAGAGTTACAAATATTGTCTTTCCATGTAGGAATGTAAACAGTTCAACTTTAGTGAGTCCCTTATGACTTCTCTCTGTTGTTTACCTTTTCATGCTTCTCTTCATTCTTGTGTTTGAAAGTCAAATTTTCTTTTTAGCTGAGGTCTTTTCATCAAGAATGCTTGAAAGTCCCCAATTTCATTGAAAGACCATTTTTTCCCCTGAAGTATTATACTCAGTTTTGTTGGGTAGGTGAGTCTTGCTTTTAGTCCTAGTTCCTTTGACTTCTGGAATGTGATATTCCACGCCCTTCGATCCCTTAATGTAGAAGCTGCTAGATCTTGTGTTATCCTGATTGTATTTCCGCAATACTTGAATTGTTTCTTTCTAGCTGCTTGCAATATTTTCTCCTTGACCAGGGAACTCTGGAATTTGGCCACAATGTTCCTAGGAGTTTCTCTTTTTGGATCTCTTTCAGGCGGTGATTGGTGGATTCTTTGAATACTTATTTTGCCCTCTGGTTCTAGAATCTCAGGGCAGTTTTCCTTGATAATTTCATGAAAGATGATGTCTAGGCTCTTTTTTGATCATGGCTTTCAGGTAGTCCCATAATTTTTAAATTGTCTCTCCTGGATCCATTTTCCAGGTCAGTTGTTTTTCCAATGAGATATTTCACATTATCTTCCATTTTTCCATTCTTTTGGTTTTGTTTTGTGATTTCTTGGTTTCTCATAAAGTCATTAGCCTCCATCTGTTCCATTCTAATTTTGAAAGAACTATTTTCTTCAGTGAGCTTTTGAACCTCCTTTTCCATTTGGCTAATTCTGCTTTTGAAAGCATTCTTCTCCTCATTGGCTTTTTGAACCTCTTTTGCTAATTGAGTTAGCCTATTTTTCAAGGTGTTATTTTCTTTAGCATTTTTTTGGGCCTCCTTTATCAAGGTGTTGACCTGCTTTTCATGCTTCTCTTTCATCTCATTTCTCTTCCCAGTTTTTCCTCCATCTCTCTAACTTGATTTTCAAAATCCTTTTTGAGCTCTTCCATGGCCTGAGCCCATGGTATATTTATTTTGGATGTGTGGGATACAGAAGCCTTGACTTCTGTGTCTTTCCCTGATGGTAAGCATTGTTATTCCTCATCAGAAAGGAAGGGAGGAAATATCTGTTCATCAAGAAAGTAACCTTCTATAGTCTTATTTTTTTTCCCTTTTCTGGGCATTTTCCCAGCCAGTGACTTGACTTCTGAGTTTTCTTTCCACATCCACTTTGCCTCCAGATCCGCCCAGCCAGCTTGGGGTCTAAGATTCAAATGCTGCTTCCCAGCCTTAGGGCTTGGGCAAGGGCGGGGCTTCTGTTCAGTGTGAGATTAAGTTCAGGTGCTTGGGTGGGGGCAGGGCCACCATTCGGGGCTTAGTTCCCTCAGGGGGTTTATGTGGAGACCTTCAACAATGGATCCAAGCTCCTGCCTGTTTGGGGAGCCCCTGTCTGTTGCTGCCTCCACTGCTGCCTCCCGAGGGGGCCTGAGTTATGGAGACACCCCGCTCCTCTCTCCGAGAGCCAAAAAGACTTTCTCACTGACCTTTGGGCCCTGTGGGTGGAGGGACCCGTGTGGCCGCTGGCGATCCCATCCCTGAAGCCTGCTCAGATCTGCTCCTCTCGGTTCCGCGTGGCCAAGGCAACGCTGGGCTCTGCTCTGGGTCCAGCGTGCAATGGACATTTTGCATCGGTTTTTCAGGTCTCTCTGGAACAGAAATCTCCTCTGCTCCGTTGTTCTGTGGCTTCTGCTGCTCCAGAATTTGTTGGGAGTTCTTCTTTACAGGTATTTTATGGGCTGTGGGTTTGGAGCTAGCGTGTGTGGGGGGAGGAGCCAAGATGGCGGAGTAGAAAGATACTAATGGGATATTTTTTGTGAAGCGCTTGGCACCTAAGAAGTGCTGTATAAATGCTTATTTTTTTCCCCTCCCCATTTGCATGTGCACATCTAAGACCTTTTCATCGCTTGGAAAGGCACTGACAACAAGATCACAGATTCTCAAAATCCTCTCTGGCCACAGCCTCCTTCCCTTTTGCTTTTTAAATTCCCTCATGCTAAATTTGTTCTTCATCCTTATAACCTCCAGTTCTTTTCCCTTTATTTTCTCTGCCCATCACTTAGCTTTTGTCATCACTTGTCTTATTACTCAACTTTGACCAGTTAGCCATTCCAAGTTATGTTTCATTGTCAGCCTAGAGTCTCACCCCTTTCTTTTGTAAACTCAATACTGTCTACATTTTCTGATATGGTATAGTACTTTTAACTGTTGCTTGAGAAAGTCATGGAACCATGCTATCTTGATCCACAATGCTTCAACCTCATCCTGGCCCTCAATACTGTTTGTAAGTGTTTTAATCACCTCTAGTTGGCTTTGGTATTAACATTCCCCAGAGTGTCTCTTTTAAACCTTTGTTCTCTTCCAGCTGCTGAACTGTTCCTCCCTCTTCTTAGCACATGATCTTATTGCTTACTTTAGTTAGATCAAGACAGTCTTAATAACTCATTTATATAGCAGTTGGCAAAGTTATTTCCTCAGAATAACCTTGTGTTGTAGATAGGCTGTTTAGCATGATTACCTTCAACCTATTTTCTCTTTATCTCATTCTTTAAAAAATTTTTTCAGCTCTTTTTTGCCCCTACCATCTTTGCTAAAGCTAACCCTACCACTTTTGTTTCTATTCATTCTCCTGAACCTGTGGGCATTTTCTCCATCCGTTTTCTCACTCTTTGCATTGTCATTATTTCCTTCACCACTCATTTCTTGCCCCTTATAGTAAACACATTCAAATTTCATCTATCTTAAATTAAAAATTTTCCCTGACTTTATTGTACAATTTTCCTTTATCTTTTCATCATCAAACTTCTTAAAAGTGTAATGTATAGGGGAAAATTTGTTTTTTTTAATCTCTAAACACTTTCATTAAGAAAAAGAGCAGATCAATTACTTGGAAATGCAACTAAAAAAACCCCTAGAAAACCTAGAAATTAAAAACCCCAATTAAATATACCAATATACTGGTGAAAATCAAGAAAGAAGTGAATAAAATTGAAAAAAAAATCATTGAATTAATAAGTAAAACAGAAATTTGTTTAAAAAGCCCCAACAAAATAGATAAACTATTAGCTAATTTGATTAGAAAGATTACCAGCATCAAAAATTTTAAAAAGAATTAACTGTAAATGAAATAAAAGATGTCATCAGAAACTTTTGCCTAACTATATGCTGATAAAATCTACAACTTAAATGACATAAAGAAATATTTACAAAAATATAGGATATCCAAATTAATAGAAAAAGAAATAGAGAATCTAAATAACACAATCTCAGAGGAAGAAATTGAACAAGCCATAAACGAATTTCCAAAGGAACAAACCCAAGACATGATGGATTCAAAAGTACACTCTATGAAACATTCAAACAATTCTGCTATTAAGCTGTTTGTAAAAATAGAAGAAAAAAGGGGGTAAGGGGAGAGAAATGTAATCAAATTACTTCTGTTACTCAGAGATGATCTTGGTATAGTAAGAGTTGAAATAGAAAAAGAAAACTAAACCAGTATCAAATGAACATTGAGGCAAACATTTACAAATAAAAATATGAAAGAGGCCAAAAAAAAAAAAGATTACATACTGTGAGCAGGTGTGACCTATACTAGGAATGCAGAGTTGGTTTCATATTAGGAAAACCACAAACTTAAAAAAAAGCAAAATGTACATGCATTCCCTCTACGTAGCAATTTCTCCTTCCTCAATTCAGTTTTCAATTTAGTAGATGTAAAAAGCACCAACTCTATGGAAGGAACTGGGGCTATAGAGATAAATTAATCCCGGCCCTGAAGGAGGTTATGTTCAGCTTAGGAGAATTTAGTTGATTGATTTGAGAGTCATGTGCATAGAAGTCATAAATGAACCCTTGGGACTTAAGGAGACACCATAGAGTAGAAGACTGAGGACAGTCGATCCTTGAAGAACATTGATTTGTTGACTCATTAGGCTTGCAGTAGTCAAACATTTAAGTACCTACTATGTGTCAGGCTAAGTACTGAATGTAGAGAAAAAGAAAGTAAAGCAGTTCCTGTTTTTGAGCTCACAGTCTAATGAAAAGAACTATGTGTAAGCTAGGTACATGCAGTAGAAATTAGAAATAATAGAGGGAAAGCACTGAAATTAAGAGGGATGAGGAAAGCCTTCTTGTAAAAGGTGGAATTTTTGTTGGAATTTGAAGGAAGCCAAGAGGTAGAGATGAGGAGTCAGCATTCAGTTTATGAGGGACAGACAATAATAATGTCCAGATTTAGCAGATGAAATATTTTTCAAGGACCACCAAGGATACTAGTGTTCTTGTGTATGTGGGAGTGGTAGGTATAAGGAAACTACAAATGTTTGTGTGGGAATGAGAGGGGTAGGTTATGAAGAACTTTGAACACTACACAATTTTATACTTTAGAAGTGACAGGGAGCCAAGTTTATATAGTAGAGGGCTGACATGGCCAGACCTATGCTTTAGGAAGATCACTTTGGAAGCTGAATGATGGATGAACTGAAGTGGGGAGCTACTTGTGGCAGGCTGACTAACCAGCAGGCTGTTGCAACAGTCTAGACATGAGTTAGTGGAAGTCTGTACCATGGTGCTGGCAGTATCTGAGGAGAGAAGGGGACATAATCAAGAGATGTTGTCAAGGTGAAATCAACAGACCTTGGCAGTATTAAATGTGGGGTTGAGATATGAGAAGTTAAGGAGGACACCTAGGTTTTGGATGACTAGGAGAATAGCAGTGCCTTCCACAGTAATAGGAAGTCCAGAAGGGGTGGAAGGCTGGGAAGGAATGATAATGAGTACACTTTTGGACACATTGAGTTTAAGATGTCTGTAGGCCAGTCAGTTTGAGATGTTTAGTAGGCAATTGGAGCTGCCAGATCAGAGGTTAGCAGAGGGGTTAGGGCTAGACTTATAGATTGGAGAACCATCAGCATAGAGATATAATTGTATCCATGGGAGCTGAAGAGATCACATGAAATAGTATAGAGGGAGAAGAGGACCCAAGACAGAGCCCTAGGGGACATCCATCTTCAAGGTGAGTGACCTGGTTGAAGATCCAGTAAAGAAGACTGTGAAGGAGCAGGAAGATCCAGGAGAAAGCAGTGTCACAAAAACCTACTTGGGATTTCTGATTCTGTCATCTAGGGCTTTAGCAGACAATGAAATATTCATTAAGCACCTAACTATATTCGAAATCCTATGCTAAGTGCTAAGAATACAAAGATAGAAATAAGACATTCCTTCAATTCGAAGAACTTCTAATCGGACACCTTATGCTGAAGGTGGTACTTGAGCTGAGGCTTGAAGGAAATCAGATGTGAAAGTCAAGAGGGAGTTCATTCTGGCCATGGGGAACAATAAATGGGAAGATGGGATGTTATGGGGGAGGAATAATCAGAAGGCCAGTTGGCTGCATTGTAGAATGAATGGAAGGCAATAATACATAAAGGATGGAAAAGTAGGAAGGGGCAAGGTTGAGATGAGATTTAAAATACCAAACTGAAGAGCTTTTATTATATCCTAGCTAGACGTAATAGGATAACATGAGTTTTTTTTCAATAGAACAATGACATCAGTGGCTCTATGTTTTAGGAAATTCATTTTGGTGGTTATGTGGAGGATGGATTGAGTGGTAAGAGACTTCAGGTAGGAAGATCAAAGAGGAAGCTATTAGTAATCTGTGTAAGAGGTAATGAAGGCTTTGAGGTAGGTTCTTGGCTGTGGGGGAGTGGTGAGGACAGTTCATATGCAAGAGATGGGGACAAAATCTACCCATATCTGGTAACTGATAGTGAAGGATAGAGGATGACTCTTCAATTGTGACTAGGTACCTGGAAGAATGGTAGTGCTCTTGACGTTTGGAAAGAGGAGTGTATGTGGAGGGCTGAGGGGGTGGTAAAGGGAGGAAGATAATAATGAGTTTTGTTTTGGACATGTTGAGTTTGAGATGCCTTTTAGTTATTCAGTTTGAAATGTCCAAAAGGCAACTGGCCAAGTAGGACTGGAGGTCAAGAGAGACATTGAAGCTAGATATATAGATAATGGAAGTTAACTGCATGGAGATGATAATTATACTCATGGGAGTTAATTAGGTCATCAACAGCACCTCTGCCCCCATCCTTAGTTCGCTCTTCTCATCTTAAAACCTTTTGACATTATCCTTCACTTTCTCCTAATTGACTCCTGTCTTTGATGGAGCTCTGGTGGACCTCTCATCAGAACTTATCCTTCTACATCTTCCCTAGATCCATATCCCCTTGTCTTTGCCAGCAAATTGACCCCACAATAATTGGCCCCATAAAACTCTTCCCTTCTACTGGTTTCTGCATTTTCAGTTGAGTAGTGAGATTAGTGGCCAGATTGCAGGGTAGTCTAGAGGGAGGCAGAGGAAGCTTTGCTGAATCATTATCTATGGTATAGATGTCCCCTAGGACTCTGTCTTTCTCCATACTCTGTCTTTTGGTGATTTTATTATGGTCTCTATGGCTTCCAGATTTATATATCCAGCCCTTGTCTCTCTTCTGAATTCCAGTCACTGATCATCATCTGCCAATCGAACGTTTTCAACTTGAAGTCCCATAGAAATGTCAGACAACACACTGAATCAGAACTCGTTTTATTTTTTCCTCTGAAGCCTCTTCTTAAATATCTTAAATTTTCTCTTCTCAAATTTTCCATTGCTGTCAAGTGTGTTACCATCCTGCTAGTCACCTGGGCTCGAAAACTCAGAACTGTCCTTGACTCTTACCATCTGTCACACCTCCTGTCCCCAGTATCCAGGCAGTTGCTAGGTTTTGTTGACTGTCCCTCCACACATCTCTCACATTTATCTCCTCTCTGTTTACATGGTCACTGCCTTAGTCCAGGCTCTCAACATTTTTCACTTAGACAGTTGTGATAAGTTCCACCTCCAGTCTCTCCCCTGTCCCACTTAACTCTTTTTTCAGCTGTCAAACTACTGTTCCTAAAGCACAGATCTGACCATGACATTGCCCTGCTTAAGACACTTTATTGGTTCAATCTTGCCTCCAATAATAAATGCCAACTCATCTATTTGGCATTAAATGCCCTCTATGATATGACTCTAGCTTAGTGTTCTAGACTTATCACACACCTCTCCCCTTCATACTCTACATTCCAGATTCCCTACTCAATACTTCCAGTGTGATGCATTCATCTCTTGTTTTTGCGACTTTGCATGGACTGTTCATTTTAATTAGATTTTGCTCTCCCTTCCCATTTCCATCCATTGGAAATGCTAATTTTCTCTAAAGCCCCACCCTTCACAACATGGTTTCTGTCTCTTTATGAACTCTACATCTTGGCAAGTTGGTCTGATGGTTGTCCTCCATCCACAACAATCCCTCTCCAGGTTCCATTCCTTCACATAGGCTATATCTCCTACGTCTGCAGTGTGTTCCATTTTTGTCTCAACTACATAGAATCCCTAGCTTGCTTCAAGTGCTGTCTCCTATGTGAATCCTTTCCTGATAACTTCTGAAATTACCTTGAGTTTACTCTTATATTTTTTGTATCCCTCTAGCTGTGTCCATGTTGTCCCTCCAACCCCCCAAAAGAATGTCAGTTCCTTCAGGGCAGGTACTGGTTTGTTTTTTGTCGTCTGTGTTCCTAGCGTTTGGCACCCTGCTTGGCACATGGTGTTTAAAAAATGCCTGTTGATTGATGAACTCTTGAGTTCTAATCAAAGCACATCACTAATTGTTCTGTGAACTCTCGTAGAGTTTGGAAAGCCATCCCCATGCCATGAACATATCCTTCCTTCTCCTCCCTGCCTTTCTGGGTCTTTGTCTTAGGACCACAGATTTAGAACCAAAACAACCTTTAGAGATAGTGAGGTCTTTTAGTCCAACCCCCTTCATTTTCAGGTGAGGAAACTGAGGTCCAGCAACTTGCCCAAAGTTAAACAGATAGAACAGTCTAATAAACATTTATCAAGTGCCTACTATGTGCCAGGCATTGTGCTAAGCACTGGGGATATAATTAATATATTATTATAATATATTAGTATAATATAATTAATAAGAGTCCTGCCTTCAAGGGCTTACTGTCTAAAGGGGGAGATAATATACAGAAAAAGGCAGGAAAAGGGGGGGGGGGAATGGGACAGTAGGAGGTAATGGCAGGGGGGAGCAGCGTCTTATTCCATGGAATTGAAACCAGGCAGAGCAGCAGGGGCCAAGTGGAGTGAGCTGAGTCTAGTTTCTGTCCTATATAAAGAAAGGCATTGGGAGGAATTCATTGCTCTGCCTTCTAGCAGGCAGGATCTCTTGATTCCAAAGTCACTAGTGTTTCTCCTGTCTGTCACTGACCCTTGTATTCTTTAAAGGTTCAGAACAGATGCCACCTCCACCATGAGGCCTTCTATCATTCGTGGGTGTTCTTTTTACTCCTCAGTTTTCTCATCCTTTGCCTATTTGTACATGTTTTGTATTCCCTTAGGAGAATATACCCTCCTTGGGCCAGGAATGGTTTTCTTTTCTCCTTTTGTGCTCCCCAGCACCCAGCACAGTGACTTGCATATCTCAGTTACTTAATAAATATATGTTGAATTATTGAGGAATTTTTGGACAGATTCTTATAGGGTCATAAGTTTTAGAAATAGAAAGGGGTCCAATGCTTTAATTTTGCCAGTGAGGAAACCAAGGTCCAGCAAAGGGTCAAAGGCTTGCCCAAGGTCTCATAGTAGGATTCAGGTTCTATAATTTTGTAATTAACACATTATTGAAATCTGTATGCATGTAAGCTTTTAGAGTACTTGGAAATATTTAGTTTCCTTAAATAGGTCAACTAGCTAAATAGGTTAAATAGGGGCAGTATGTAGAGTGCCTGGCCTGGAGTCAGGAAGACTCATCCTCCTGAGCTCAAATCCAGCCTCAAACACTCATTAACTCTATGAGCCTGGGCAAGTCACTTAATCTCTTTTGCCTTAGTTTCCTCACCTGTAAAATGAGCTGAAGAAGGAAATGGGAAACCATCCCAGTATCTTTGCCAAGATAACCCCAAATGGGGTCATGAAGAGTTGAACATGACTGAAAAAAAATGACTCAACAAAATTTCATTTACCCTATTGTTTTCTGTTTTATTAGGAAGTTTCTTTTCTCAGGTAGTTTAGTTCATAGGTTCTCTGCTAAAGCCCTACTCTAATTCCTCATCGTGGTGTAGAGGTGAGCTTGGGTTCTTCGGGGCTTGGCCAGAGAACAGCATTCTGAGATATTCTATGAAATGGAAAAGACTTGGAGCCCAAGGTCTTCTTAGAATTGCTACCTGGTATTTATTTCATATTCCATATATGTTTTCTCAATAAGCTTATATATGCACATAGTATATCCCCTGATAAAATGTAAGCTATTTGAAAACATTCCTTCCCTCCTTCCCTCCCTCCCTTCCTTCCTTCCTGCCTTCCTGCTTTCCTGTCTTCCTTTTTTCCCTTTTTTCCCTCCCTCCCTCACTTCATTCTTCTCCTTGAATCACCTATGACTAGCACACTGTCTAGCCTGTAGTAAGAACTTAATAAATGTTTGTTGATTAATTGATCAGTTGATTGGTTAATTGAGCCCAGCCAAATTTGGAGAGACTCATCAGAAGTTTGGCCACCTGGAGGGGATGGGTTTCCTCCCACAGCAGCTCACAAAGAGGCTCTTCCCTAAGTCATACAAGTGGTTGCCTTCTGCAGCAGTGGAGGGACCTTTGACAGACAGGTAGCCTTAGCTTGGAATTCAATTGAATTAGTGCTATTTCTGCGTTAGTGGAGCCTGAATGGACAAAGGCTTGCACTCTTCTATCAGTTAGAATATTGGGATCCAGAGTACTCTTTCTTTGTTAACAGTCTTACAGGGGTGGTGAACCTATGACCTTGAGGCCACATGTGGCCCCCTAGGTCCTCAAGTGTGGCCCTTTGTATCCAGACTTCACAGAAGAAATCCCCTTAATAAAAGGATTTTTTCTATAAAACTTGGACTCAGTCAAAAGTTTGCACCCAAGGACCTAGAAGGCCACAAGTGGCCTTGAGGCCGCAGGTTCTGCACCACTGCAAGACTCTTGCAGAACTCTTGCTCATTTCTGTCTGGCCACTGCTTCTTCATGAGATCTTAGATTTTCAAATGAACCTTGACATCAAATCTAAACCTGGAAATTGTACAGATATGACTTGAACTATCACAAGTCTGTTTTAGTAACTTTTCTGGAATGAGAATTTTCACATGCTTTGTTAAAAAAAAAAAGGCTCAGTTGGTCCAGGTGAAGAAAAGTTAAACAGAAAGTAAAGACTTTATGTAGATATTCAGAGCTTGTCAGAAAACAGAAATGAAATCCTTTCCACAGTTTTTCCAAATAAACACTGAGGATAAAAATATTTTTATACCAATCTGCTGAATTTCTAACCCCAGCCTGATAAGCTTTGCTCTCCTGAGTTATTTATTTTGAAAATCAGACATTTTTTCAACTCAGTTCAGCAAACATCAAGGATCTACTAAGTACAAGCCTCTTTGCTTCGAGTTGGGGATCTGAAATAGGTGAATGATCTATAATTTGCTCAGCATGGGGATTTACCTTCACTAACTTAGATCCAACTGTCTGTAGCTTGAAGAGGCTTCTTGGAACAGTAGAAAGAGGACAGACTCTGGGTTTAGTAGCCCCGATCCCAGATCTCTGTTATTTACTACTATCTGTGTGACCTTGAGTAAGTCATTTCTCTTGCCAGGGCCTCAGTTTCCTCCTCTGTAAAATGAAGGGGTTGGGTTAGATAACCCCTAAGGTCCCTTCTAGACTCAGACCTAAGATGCTGAGTCCTATGGAGCTGACTAAGCATGTGTGACCTGCCCAAGGTCATAGAGCCAGTAAGTGTCAGACGTTAGATTTGGACCTAGGTCTGCAAACTTAGCATTCTACCTAACTATCTTAGATGATGAGGATACAAAAAACTAAAAAATAAATAAAATCAAACATTAATCAATGAGATAATCTATACCATCTATACCATGTTGCAGTTAGGACCATTTTCTGATAAAAAATCATTATAATTCTGGTATTGTTTGTTCAACTTTGAAAAATACTTTTAAATTCTGTTTTATTTAAATTTATTTAATTTCTGTTTTAGAGGTTTCATTGTTTTCATTGAGAACAAAAGAGAAAATAATGTGGAATACTTTAAAAACTTAAATAGATGAATCAAGGTGCTTGTTAGTTTTTCAAAGCTCTGCAATTCTCATTAGAGGACCCCATCAGTTAAAAAAGAAAGCTGAGAAAAGTTCCACAGTTTTCTTGGCTGTGTGAAATGTTACACTCATTAGATAAGAAGACATCTCTCTTGAGCCTGGCAACGAAGAACACTAGTGTATTCCAGTACAAATCCCCTAGAGCTGCTGCTAATAACCTTGTTAGTATGGGTGGGCATGCTGTTCTTTTACTAGATCTGCAAATGTCACATATTTGGATAAAGTCTGGGAGCCTGCTGATAGAACATTTTGCATAATCTCAGTTCTTTAGGTTGCTCTCTTCAAGTCAGATGCCTTTCAGCTAATTGATGAAATGACCAAAAACAAAGGGCAAGTTGACTATAGGAAAGGTTGGGTAACCATGCATGGCAATTAGGTGCTGGAGGAATTGATCAATTGTGTATGCATGGGATGGGGGAGAGTGTTGTACATCTTGTCGTAAACCCTTCTGTCTTCCTCAATTCCTAAGTCTGTCAAGGAGACTACCATCATCCTCTCCAGTCACCTGGGTTTGCAAACCTCTTCCTTCTTCCTCACCCATCATATGTAGTCAGTTGCCAAGTCTTGTTGATTTTGTCCCTAACACATCTTGCATCAGTCTCCTCTCTACTCTCATGATCACTAGCTTAGTTTAGCTCCTTATCATTTCTTGCCTAGACTACTGCAATAACTTCCTGATGGGTCTTCCTGCCTCTCCTCCAGTCTATCCTCTACATAGCTGCCAAATTACTCTCCTTAAGTCCCAGTTCTGATGATATCACTCCTTATTTCCTTTGGATCAAATACAAATGCCTCTATCTGGCCTTTAAAACCCTTTAAAATCTGGCTGCAACCTATCTTTCCAATATAATTCACGTTGCTTCCTCTCATGTACTCAATTTTCCAGCCAAACCGTCTTACTTACTGTTTTCCAATATATGACCTTCTGTTTCTAGTCTCTCATGCTTGGAATGCACTGCTCTCGCACCTTTGCCTTGGAATCTCTAGCTTCCTTCCAGGATTAGTCTCCTGCTCAGGAATCCTATCTTGAATTCCGTAAATCTTAGAGTCCACCACTCCCTCCTCCGCCATTTACTTTATAAATGTTTTGTATTTAAATATTTATGCATTTTGCTTCCCCTTATTGATACAAGCTCCTTAAGGGCTTGGGAACAGAGTTTTCTTGGTGTTCAGATTCCCAGTGCCTACTGCAGCATCTGGCACATAGTTATAAATGCTTCTTGAGTAAATGAGTGGAAGAATTCAGGTAATATCTAGGTCTCTTTTAACTTGGATAGAACATCATTCAACATCCACATTTCTGATCCTAGGCCAGCTTGGCCAGCATTTTCCAGCAATGACTCATTTCTGCAATATCTGGCCAGTATTTATATGGTAGTGGTAAGGTTTACAGAGCTCTTTGTATATGTTATCTCCTTTGATCCTCACGATGACCCCACGAGGTCGATGCAATGATTATTTCCTCCATTTTACAGAGGAAAAAACTGAGACTGAACAAGAAGTTATGTGACCTGCTCCAGGACACATAGCTAAGTAAGGGTCAGAAATGGGATTTGAGCTCATCTTCCTGAGTCCAAGATCAGTGCTCTATCCACTGTGCTTTCTAGTCATTAGACTTTCATGGGATTATAGATTTAGAGTGGGAAGAGACTTTGGGGTTCTTTTAATTCAAACCCTTTTTTACAGAAAAGGAAACTGAGACTCATAAAGAAGAAATAACTTCCCCAAGATCATGTAGGTACTAAGTGGCAAGAGTTAGGTTTTGGATCTAAGTCCTCTTGACTACAAATCCAATATTCTCTCTACTATACCTCATTTCCTCCTATATAAAATGGAGTTGGATTTGATGAATTCTAGTGTAATAGTATCATAGATTCAGAGCTCGAGGGGACCTTAGTATCATACATTCATATGATTGTGAAGATTATGGGCAGTCTAGCCCAATGCCCTCATGTTAAAGATGAAATACTTTCCTTTTCTGTAGGTCATTACATGATTTTTTTTCCTTTCCACATGCTTCACTTGCTCATAACAAATGTTTGTTGAATTCCACCGTGAAGATTGTTCAGAGATAGGAACTCTTCGAAAGTCTACATATTTTTCCTGCATTGATTCTGGTTTGTGAGGGCTAGTATTAGTTAAGGAACCACTAAGTTAATGTTGACCACTACCCCATCTACTTCCCTGATTAGTAAATTCTTTTCTCCAGAGTTGGCCCTTTTCTTCTTCCCTTTTCTCAGTTACTAGATAATGAGAGAGAGAGAGAGAGAGAGAGAGAGAGAGAGAGAGAGACACACACACACACAGAGAGAGACACACAGAGAGACAGAGACAGAGAGAGACACACAGAGAGAGAGAGACAGAGAGAGAGAATATGAGAATTTTTATACCAAAGCATGTAATTCATGTCTCTCATAGGGGACATGGTAGAGAAAGAAGAGGATTTGGGTGACTGGGCAGATGTTGTTAATTTGAAAGTGGGGGATGAAGTATGTTCTAGAACTAGAGGAAGGAACTGTGAATATGGAGCCAGACCTGGGTTCAAGCCCTAGCCTGCTGCCATTTTAAGCTCCATCCATGAAGGAGTGAGTTAATGAGGCAGTTAGACTAGGTTTCTTCCAATTCTGGCATTCTATGATTGAGGTATGCCTCTCTGTAGGATTATAGATTTAGAGCTGGAAGTTTCCCCCCTCCAACCCCCCAGTTTACAGATAAGGAAGCTGAGCTCCAGAGAGCTTATATGACTTGCCCAAGGTCATGGGGTCATAGTTCTAGAGTCAGAGGGACTCTCAAAGGCCATCTTGTTCAATCTCCTCATTTTATAACAGCACCGATTGAGAAATTAACTATTTCTTTTTTAAAAAGTTATTTGTTTTCAGAGTTCTACAATCATTTCCATATGTCTTAGATTTTTTTCCCATCCCTCCCCCTCCTTTCTCCCTTCCTTCCCACTTCCTCCCTGAGACGGCATACAATTTTATATAGGTTCTACACATACCTTCCTATTAAATACATTTTCACCTTAGTCATGTTGCATTGAAGAATGAAAATGAATGGGAGAAACCATAAAACAAAAGAAAACAACACAAAAGAAAATAATCTGCTTCATTTTGCGATCCAATTCCATAGTTCTTTTTCTGGATGTGGAAGGCATTTTGCCTTGAGATCACTGGGAATTTTTTAAGTCCTTGCATTGCAATAAAGTACTAAGTCTACCAGAAGAATTCCTTGCACGCTGTGGTTGTTGCTGTGTACAAAATTCCCCTGGTTCTCCTCCTTTCACTCAGTATCAGTTCATATAAGTCTTTCCAGGCCTCTCTGAAGTCTTCCTGTTCATCATTTCTTATAGCACAATAGTATTCCATTACATTCATATACCACAACTTGTTCAGCTATTCCCCAATTGATGGGCATTCCCTTGATTTCCAGTTTTTGGCCACCACAAAGAGAGCTGCTATAAATATTTTTGTACATGTGGGACCCTTTCCCATTTTTATGATCTCTTGAGGATACAGTCCTAGAAGCAGTATTTCTGGGTCAAAAAGGGCACATTTTTGTAGCGCTTTGGACATAGTTCCAAATTGTTCTCCAGAATGATTGGATCAACTCACAGCTCTACCAACATGAATTAGTGTTCCAACTCTCCTACATCTTCTCCAACATTTATCATTTTCCTGTTTTGTCATGTTAGCCAATTTGATAGGTGTGATGTGGTATCTCATAGTTGTTTTGATTTGCATCACTCTAATCAATAGTGATTTAGAGCGTTTTTTCATATGACCATAGATATCTTTAATTTCTTTCTCTGAAAACTGCATGTTCATATCCTTTGACCATTTATCAATTGTGGAATGACTTGTATTCTTGTACATTTGACTCAGTTCTCTATAGATTTTAGAAATGAGGCCTTTATCACAGACCCTAGTTGCAAAAGTTCTTTCCCAGTTTTCTGCTTCCCTCCTAATCTTGGTTGCGTTGGATTTGGTTGTGCAAAGACTTTTCAATTTAATGTAATCAAAATTATCCATTTTGCACTTCATAATGTTCTCTATCTCTTGTTTAGTCAAAAATTTTTCCATTCTCCATAAATCTGATAAATACACTATTCCTTGCTCCACTAATTTGTTTATAGTATCAGTCTTATGTACCCATTTGGACTTTATTCTTTTGTACGGTATCAGGCATTAGTCTATGCCCAGTTTCCACCACACTGTTATCCAGTTTCCCCAGCAGTTTTTGTCGAATAGTGAGTTCTTATCCCAGAAGCTGGGGTCCTTGGGTTTATCAAACAGTAGATTGCTATATTCATTGAATACTGTGTCTTGAGTACCTGGCCTATTCCACTAGTCTACCCCTCTGTTGCTTAGCCAGTACCAAGTGGTTTTGATGATTGCTGCTTGATAATACAATTTGAGATCTCGTAGGGCTAGGTCACCTTCTTTAGCATTTCTTTTCATTAGTTCTCTTGATATCCTGGACCTTTTGTTCTTCCAGATGAATTTTGATTTTATTTTTTCTAACTCTGGAAAATAATTATCTGATAGTTTGATTGGCATGGCACTGAATAAATAAATTAATTTAGGTAGAATTGTCATTTTCATTATATTGGTTTGGTCTACCCATGAGCAACTGATGTTTTTCCACTTACTTAGACCTGACTTCATTTGTGTGAAAAGTGTTTTGTAATTGTGTTCATATAGTTCTTGGGTTTGTTTTGGCAGGTAGACTCCCAAATATTTTATAGTGTCTACCATAGCTTTAAATGGGATTTCCCTTTCTATCTCTTGCTGTTGGCCTTCGTTAGTAATATATAGAAATGCAGAAGATTTGTGTGGGTTTATTTTGTAACCTGCAACTTTGCCAAAGTTGTTAATTATTTGAGTAGTTTTTTACTTGATTCTCTGAGATTCTCTAAGTATATCATCATATTATCTGCAAAGAGTGATAACTTAGTGTCTTCTTTGCCTACTCTAATTCCTTCAATTTCTTTTTCTTCTCTTATTGCTACAGCTAACATTTCTACCATATTGTACCATATTGAATAATAGTGGTGATAATGGACATTCTTGTTTCACCCCTGATCTTATTGGAAATGCATCTAGCTTATTCCCATTGCATATAATGCTTGCTGAAGGTTTTAGGTAGATACTTGCTGGGGCTGGAAGCTCAATTCCATGTGGACAGTCTTGGGCGGGTAAAGGTGGGAACTTCTAAATCTTAGAGTTCTCACGAGACCCCCCAGGAAACGACTGGGAATCGAGGTGAACCGAGCTATCTCGTGTATTTCCGCCTCTTCCCGTGAGAGACGTGATGAGAGAGAGCTCTCCCCGCCCTCGAGATTGTCCCGGATCTGGGCACACCTAACAGCACGGTATTCAGATGCAAACTATGCGGCTGGAGAGCTTAAGTAGGATCAGGAAAGCCTGAAAGCTCTCTTGGGCGGAGGGGCCACGTGTGAGGACAACAAGGCTCTGCTTTTCCTCTCTCCTCTCTCCCCTCCGAAGGTTTTAGGTAGATACTGCTTATTTTTTCATGGAAAGTTCCACTTATTCCTATGCTCCCCAGTGTTTTCAGTAGGAATGGATGTTATATTTTGTCAAAAGCTTTTTCTGCATCTATTGAGATAATCATGTGGTTTCTGTTAGTTTTGTTGTTGATATGATCAATAATGCTAATAGTTTTCCTAATATTGAACCAGCCCTGCATTCCTGGTACAAATCCTACCTGATTATAATATATTCTTCTCGTGATAAATTGCTATATTCTTTTTTGTTAAAATCTTATTTAAAATTTTTGCATCTATATCCTTTAGAGAAATTGGTCTATAATTTTCTTTCTCTGTTTTGGCTCTTCCTGGTTCAGGCATCAAAACCATATTTGTATCATGAAAAGAATTTGGGAGGACTCCTTCTTCCCCAATTTTCCCAATTAGTCTATTGGAATTAACTGTTCATTAAATGTTTGATAGAACTCACTTGTAAATCCATCCGGCCCTGGAGATTTTTTCCTAGGGAGTTCATTGATGGTTTGTTCAATTTCTTTTTCTGAAATGGGGTTATTTAAGTATTCAACTTCCTCTTCTGTTAATCTGGGCAATTTATATTTTTTAAAATAATCATCCGTCTCATTTAGATTGTTGAATTTATGGGCATACAGTTGGACAAAGTAATTCTAATTATTTTTTAGTTTCCTTCTCATTGGAGGTGAGTTCACCCTTTTCATTTTTGATATTGATCATTTAGTTTTCTTCTTTTTTTTTTTAAATCAAATTGACCAAAGGTTTATCAATTTCATTGTTTTTTTCATAAAACCACAGTCTCCTGATTTTAAAGGAGAGGAAAGTGAGGCTGGGGGGGGGGCGGAGAATTTGTCCAAGGACGCACCTGCTGTGATTCCAAGACCAACACCCTTTCCACTAAATCATGTTTAAAGGCTACTCCATAGGAAAAGCCCAATATCCCCACTCTGTCATCCTGTCTTGGACTCTGGCATATGTAGAACTAAAGCCATCTGGGCACATGGAATGAGCTAATATTCTAGGTTAGAACTGAGGAACCTTCTGTCCTCAGACCATGTACGTAGAAGAAAGTGTCGTTGGAATTTTTCTTTAAAGCAGGAAGATGCTGTTTCCATCCATTTCTGTGAGGCCGTTAAAAATAACATGAAGTAAAACTTAATTATGCCACACCAAATATTTCATGTGGAATTAAGAGGCAAGAGCTGTCTTTAAGAAAGCATTAGGTTTGGAAAGAAAAAAGGCTTTGTAGGTTCTTTGGAAGATATTATAATTAAAAGATTTGTTCAAATGTATTTTTCCTTTTTTGAAGAGTTTAAAGAAATTCCCCCCCCCCCCCCCTTTCCAAATTGATTCCCTCTCAACACCGGCACTGCTTGCAAGGCATTAAGTACCAGTTAAGCTGCTGCTGTGCTGATTGGACTGTTCCTTTCTGTTACATATAAAGCAGGTTTTTAATCTTCTGATTTAGATGTTTAATAGAAAGTAAATGTTTAACTTACTTTGGTTGCAGCTCAACCGGTATTTAAATGCACACAAACATTTTGAATAAAATGAAAACATCAGTGGACTAGCTATTTTAAACGTTTCTGGATGTGAAAATTCTAAAAGGGGTTCCCTTTTAAAATTAGAAATGGTTGCTTACATTTGCATAATTACCACTAACTAACACCACATTTTAAATGATGACAAGCTTGGGGTAGAAGAAGTGACTGTTGTTCAAGCTCGGTAAAAGGAGGCCCCACATGTGACATTCAGAGTATTATCTGTCTCTGGCTCACCTGGGAGCTGGGTGCTGGTGTTCTCCTTCAAAGCAGGGAACGTGAGATACTGAGAAATGAAGCTCTTATTTTGAAGGGGCGAGGGAGTCCACATACAGACTTCTCCTTAAGGATCTTTGCAAATTATCTTTTTGAACCACTGCCTGCCAACCTTCCTTTATATGGCCTGAATGGAAGTAATCATCATGTCAAAGTCATTGTCTATATTTAATATGATATTAAAGAAGAGTCAGGACTGTCTGCATCTGCCGTTGTGCCTTAAGGACCATGGGGCCTTTCCATCTGACTTGCAGTTGAAACCTTCTATGTGGGTTGCCTCCCCATTTGATCTATGAGCTCCTTGAGAGCAGCGCCATATATTTGTGTCCTTAGCTCTTAGTAAGGTGCTTTGTACATAGTAAGCACTTCATAAGGGCTTTATTCAGTCATTCATTTATTCATTCACATACTTGTATATGTACATATTGTCTCACCTTTTGGAAGTTGAACTCCTCAGATCTATGGGTAGGGAAAGAGTTCATGACGAAATGAGACAGAGATGTTCACAAGAAGTAAATTGGACAGTTTTAGTTACATAAAATTAAAAAGTTTGTACAAACAAAACCAACTCTTCTAAATTTAGAAGAGAAGCAAATCTTTTCAGCAAATTTTTCTTTTAAAGATCTCAATTTTAAGATACTGAATATATGTGTATATGTAGATTCAACTGTATAAGAATAAGAGCCATTTCCCAGCTGATAAATGGTCAAAGGATATGAATAAGTTTTCAGAGGACGAAATCCTAGCTATCAATAGCCATATGAAAAAAATGTTCTAAATCACTTATAAGAGAAATGCAATTTTAAACAAGGTTGGTGTTGGCAAAGTTGACAAAAAAAGGAAAATGACAAATGCTGGAAGGATTGTGGGAAAACAGGAACATTAATGCCATGTTGGTGGAGCTGTGAAGAGGTCTAGCTGTTATAGGAAACAAATTGGAACTATGCCCCCAAAGTTACCAATTTGTGCATACCCTTTGACTCAGCAATGCCACTACCAAATTTATACCCCAAAGAGATCAAAGAAAGAGGAAAAGTAACTATATGTATGATAATATTTATAGTAGCTCTTTTTGTGTGGCAAAGAATTAAAGATTGAGGGGATGTTCATCAACTGGGGAATGGCTGAACAAGTGAATTGTCCATGTGAGTGTGAATGTTATGTAATGCTATTATGCTGTAATAAAAAATAAAGGGGATGGTTTCAGAAAAACCCAAGGAGACTTGTCTGAACTGATACAAAATGAAGTGAACACAGCCAGGAGAACAGTTTGTAAAATACAGTAATATTGTAAAGACAGATGTCTTTGAAAAACTTAGGGACTTCTTATCAACATGATGGAACTGACCACATTTCCAGGGGGCTCATGTTGAAATATGCTGCCCACCTCCAGATAAGAGAACCGATAGAAGAATTCCGAGTGCAGATGGAAGCAAATTTTGCTTTTTGATGGGCATTTTGTTTCTCTTGATTATACATGTTTGTAGTGGGTTTTTTCCTTTTTTTCTCAATGAATGGGGGAGGAGGTGAGAGGGAGAAAATTCAGAACTGGAAATAAAATTGAATTAAATTTTTAAAAAAATTTAAATCAAAAAAATTCTTGGGAGCAGAGGCTGATTCATTTTCTGTTTCTATCCCTAGCACTCAGCATAGGAGTAGTGGACAGGCATGGTTGACAAGATGGAAGCATTGTAATATAGTGGGATGAGTATTGAACTTGGAGTCACCTGTCTATATACAGGAAATAGAGAGCTGGGTTTGACTGTTACTCTTGGCACTTATTAGTTAGTGAGGAATATCCCTTCATCTCTCTGAGTCTCAGTGTCTTCTCTTCACTTGTAAAATAGGGAAGTTAACACTTAAGGTAACTACCTACAGGGTTGTTGTGAGGATCAGATGAGACCAAAGAGTCATAGAGTCAGTCAGTAAACAAGCATTTATTAAGTGCCTACTGTGTGCCAGGTAACTAACTACATGTTGAGGCAACAAAGAAAAGCAAAAACCTTGCCCTGCCTCAAGGAGCTCACAGTCTAATGGGGTAGATAACATGAAAATAGCTATGAACAAATGGGAGATATGTGTATCTATCTATCTATCTATAAACACATATGTGTATGTACACACATCCATAAATATACATGTGGACATATGTGTGCATGTATGTTTGTGTGTGTATATATGTATATGATAAATTGGAGATACTCAGCAAAGGCAAGGCACCAGCATGGAGAGGGATAGGGTTCTTATTAAAGATGAGATTTTAGCCGAGACTTAGAAGGAAGTCAGGAAAGCCTAGGAGGCAGAGAGAAGGTGAGAACATTCCAAATTTAGACTTTGGACACATAATTCAACTTCCTTATTTTATGGGTAAAGAAATTAGGGCCTAGAGGGATTATGTGACTTTTCCAAGATTACACAGTTCAGTTCAATTCAGTAAATACTTACTTAGAAATCATTTGTTTATATTGCCTGGCACTGTGTTAAGTGCTGGGGATGCAAATAAGAAAAAGACAGTCCCTGCCCTCAAGGGAATTACCCTCTAATGGAGGAAGAAGCCCACAGAATGAAGCTGAAGCAAAATAGAGTATTACTGATACTGGTAGTAAGTAGCAGTCAGAATTTGAACCCAAGTCCTTTGGTTCCAAGTCTAGCACAGTCTTCACCATACCACACTTTTAGTTCAGTCTTTTATTTTTTTTAAACCAGTCCTCTGACTCTAAATCTACCATTTTTCTTACTGTACCCACTGTCTTTAGTCCAACCATAATTTCATCCTGAGCCATCTCCAGTTGTTCTGATAAATATCAGGCCACTGGACCCAGATGACTCTGGAGGAGAATGTGAGGTTGATGACCTTGCACAACCCTCCCTCACTCAAATCAAAGTCAACTGCAAGTCACGTCATCATCTTGATGTCATGGTCCTCTTTGAGAACGAAGGACAAACACAAGAAGGCATGGAGATGTGGTGAAGCCAAGAAGGACAGTTAAGATGCTGAGTCACAGGATTGGGGTCCAAAAAGATCTCAGCAGATTAGAACAATATCATTTGTGGAAAAAATGAAGATACTGGGAATATTTAACTAAGGTAAGAGAAGATGGCAAGATGCCTGTGGAGATTTCGATTTCCTCACATGTAAAATGAGAGAGGTTAAACTCAATCACTGGGGCAGCGAGGTGGGGAATGGAATGCCTGGAGTCAGGAAGACCCGAGTTCAAATTTGACCTCAGACACTGACTAGCTGTGTGACCCTGGGCAAATCATTCACCCTGCTTGCCTCAGTTTCCTCATCTATAAAATGAGCTGGAGAAGGAAATGGTAAAGCACTCCAGGATCTCTGCCAAGAAAACCCCAAGTGGGGTCATGAGGATTTGGACACGATTCTGAGTAGCAGTCAGACTCAAACATGTTTAGAGCTGAAAGGGGTTTTAGGGACCCTCCAGTCTGGGGGTTCTTAACTTGGGCTCCATGAACTTTTAAAAAATATATTTTGATAACTAACTTTCAGTATAATTGGTTTCCTTTGTAATCCTGTATATAATGGGGTTTTCAACCTGGGGTATGTAAACTTGAAAGTATTTGCAAAACTATTTTAATATAATTGGTTTCCTATAATTCTATGCATTTTATTTTAGCATTTACAGACAGAGGCTTCACCAGATTGCCACAGAGGGACAGGACACATGCCAAAATTTTAAGAACACCATATCTAGTCCAATTCCTTTATTTTACAGATGAGAAACTGAGGTCAAGAGGACAATAACTGATTCTATGATTCTAGTATTCACATAGCACTTTTAAGTTTTGCAAAACTCTTTACAAACATTATTTCATTTGGTCCTTACAACAACCCTGGGAGGTAGCTGTTATTAATATCCCCATTTTATAGATGAGGAAACTGATGCAGCAGATGCCAAGTGACTTGCTCAGGGTCACACAGCTGCAAGTGTCTGAGGCTAGATTTGAACTCAGATCTTCCTGACTCCAGGCTGAATCCACTGTATCACCTAGCTGCCTTAGCTAGACTCTGAGAATGTCCTTACAGATGATGATACAGGGAAAGTAGATTGCCATCTTGACCTTCCTGATTTTTCTGCCTTTTGCCATGGACTGAAGTGGAACTTCAGAGACCTTCCTCTATTTCTGTGGTTTCTGTGGATTTCTTTTCCCTTATTGGAAGCTTTGGAGGATCTTCCCCCTCATTTACTTAGTGTACTTCCCAATCTCTTGGATAGAATCAAAACACGGATCATTTCCCAGAAAAAATGACTTTTTGTTGGGTAGTCTGTGACTTCTCCAAATCTTTTTTCTTTTCTTTTTTTTTAAACAAGGAAGGGATAGAGTTAGCAATTGTTAATTGAGCTTGGTACCACATGGTACCATTCAACTTTCTTAGGAAAAAATAGCATTTCCAACTCACTGGGTCTCAAATACATTATGCCATTGTAGCCCTCATACTCCATTGAAACAACTACTCCTGGTCTCAAATAGGCTAGTTGGGGACTCAGTTGTAGAGCTCTGGAGACCTGTGTTACTCAGCTAAAGCTCCCCCATGTGACTCCTTTCAATCCCGTTGCAGTCTTTATCAGAGCATTACAGTAGTTGGTTTGCACAAGCAAAGGCACAAGGCATTTAATTCTCAGTTAGTTTATAGTGAAATGGACCTTTTTAGAATTGACACCTAGGGAGGGAGCCCTTAGATTGGGAGTGGAAGAAGTTGTTTGTCTTTGGCTCATGGGACTGGATTTATTGGTCTGGTTTCTAGTGCCTAATGAAGGCTCTAGTCCTCTTTTGTCAAGGTAGCTTGTCTGAACCTGCAGTTCCCAAAGCTAGCCCACAGGCTCCCAGAACTAGCCCATTTCATCCCACCTCTGGATGGAGTACATCTGAACTATAGTGACCAGAGAATGGTAAGAAGAAAGTTCCTTATGGTTCTGGTATCAGCTATGCTCTGAATCATATAGACATCACTCCAGAATTCTCCCTCATGCCTCAGAAATCTTTTCATCCTGGAAAATCACTTCAGTTCTGAAATTCACACGTCAGAAACTACTTGCATCTTCTCCTTCTGAGTGGATGCTTCCTTCCAGAACCCCCATTCAGGAAGGGCTCCCAGGCCCTTCATCTCTTCATTTCTCAACAGGCTTCATTCAAGACTTCTTCATAATGCCCCTGCACTAGGTACCTAACCTGTAACTATTTTTTTTAAAGTTTCCTTTTATATCTTTGTGTTCCCTTATTAGAATGTAAGATCCTTGAGGGTAGGGATTTGGGGGGACTTGTAATACCTGGCACATAGAAAGCGCTTAATAAATGCTTGTTGACTTGACTTGTTGACTTGGAAAGGAGCTAAGAGTCCACTGAGTCTAATTCTTTCGTTTTATAGATGAGAAAACTGAGGCACGTAGAAGAGATGTGACCTCCCTAGAAGTAAAAACTGAGGCAGATATGGAAATAGTCCCACTGTTTTCAGACAGATCTCCCTAAATGGATCTGTGAGTAAGCAGAATCAGATCTGAGTGTAGATCAACCCAAAGGATTTGGAGTCAGATTGGAATAAATGATGATAATGATGATGATAGCTGACATATAATGCTTTAAGTTTTGCAAAGCCCTTTATACACTTATTTTATTTAATCCTCACAGCAACTGTGAAAGATAAGTACTTAAATATGTTATCTCCATTTTACAGATGAGGAGATGGAGTCCCAGAGAGGTTAAGTGATTTATCCACAGTCACACAGTTAGTAAATGTCAGGGCAAAGATTTAAACCCTGATCTCTACTGACTCCAAGTCTAGTGATGCTTACATGACACCATGCTGCTTTTCCAGATGGTGGTGGGAAAGTAGGAATAAGAGAAGCAAGGGTCTTGTCACAATACTCTGGCCTTACATGATCCTCAACCTGGAGAACTCTGGAGAGGGCAAGTAGATTCATGACCTCCAGGACCCAGAAACTTCACGATGCTGTCAGAAGGAAATGAAATGGGACTTGAGTGGTCGATTCGATTGTTTGATGTTTCTGTGATCTCATTATGTGGGTGCTCCCTCAAGCATATCATAGGTTACATGGTTATTATATGGTTATATGGTTATTGATCAAATCAAAGAATTCAAAAATGTTGTGCTTTAGGGACGGGCTCTCCAGCATGGTTTGGCAGTGTGGTGTGGTGGATGGGGCTCCGGACTTCAGGAAGACTTGGGTTCAAATCCCTTTAACTGTCTTGACATTGTGTGTATACCAGGAGAGCATACCTTATGAGAAGAGCTTAGTTATTGTAATAAGAATTGTCCCTTCACTTTATGCATGTCCTTTTTTTTCTTTGATGGCTTCCTTTACTCCTTTTGTGCAGTAATTCATTTCAAATATGTTGGGCAGCCTGCTCATGCCTTTCCAACTTGAATTCTTTGGAGACTGTGGTGTCCCTAACCCACAGCCGTACGACGTCCCTGGGAGAATTTTGAGAAGAGAAGATTATTCTTTGTTTTAGGTCACTAAGAGCACTGTGTGATTTCCCAAAGACTATGTTCGTGCTCTTGTTCACTTCTGGGGGCCCCGTTTACCACCTATATTCAGTGCCTTTCTGTCATCTCTGTCTCTATTTCTATCTCCATCTCCATTTTCTCTCTCTCATCTATAGTCATATCTATATCATCTCTCTATCATCTCTGTGTCTCATCTATACCCATATCTCTATCATCTATTTCTATCCATATCTGTCTCATCTGTATCTATATATAATCTATATTCATACCTACATCAGCTTTTTCTATATCTATCTCTAACTTTCTAATTCTCTCATCTCTATCTGCATATAATCCATATCGTCTGTCTCTCTTTCTCTGTATCTGTCTACCTCTCTAATCTGTCTTCTCTCTCTCTTTTTACCTCTACCCATCTCTCTCTACTAATGGACTGTGTCTGTTGGTTGTATAGCCAACTGCATGTCTTGGTCTTCTATGCATGTCAGATGCATTTTTCATCTACTTGAAACAAAAAACTCAGGATGCTGAAGGACCCCATCATTGGATCATTGGAAAGACCTGGGGATGTTTAGGTTAGAAAAGAGAGGACTAGAGGGAATGAAGGAAATGCTGAGGACTTTCAAGTATTTAAAAGGCTGTTACATGAAAGAAGGATAAGTTGTGTTATTTTTGGCCCCAGAGGGCCAAACTAGGAAAGGTGGGTGGAAGCTGCAAATGCAAATTTGGGTTTGACTTAAGGAAAAACTTCCCAACAAACAAAACTTCTTGTCATCCCCAAAGGGAATGCAGTGCTGAGGGAAGGAATGGTTCCTTTGGTGGAGTTCTTCCAGCATGAGCTGGGTGACCACTTGCTAAATGTATGGTTGCAGAGATTTTTGTGGGAGTGTGATTTGGGTCTGATGGTCCTTGGGGTCCTTTCCTGCTTTGAAACTATGTGATTTTCTCATTTCTTTGGGGATAATTAGATCCCTTTTGCATGATCATGGATCTCACTTAAAGGCTTTACAACGTCCTGAGACTTGACACAGTCACTACAATTTCATCCATGAAGAGTAATAACTAGGAGATCTCATCATCTCTAAAAGAGATGCTGCTTGGATACTGTACTGAAATATGGGGTCGATAATCCCTGGGCAAGTCACTTAGCCCTGTTTGCCTGTTTCCTCATCTGTAAATGAGTTGGAGAAGGAAATAGCAAACTACTCCAAAATGTATCTTGATGGCAAGAAAACCCCAAACGGGATCATAAAGAGTCAGACATGTCTGAAAATGACTGAACAACCACCACCACCTTGCCCTCCACTCCCAAAAGTGTAATGGGACAAAATGAGTCACCTGTGTTATGCAGTGTTGGTCATTCCCCAGGGAGAAAACTCCATTGTGTGAAATCTAGGCAACAAGTCTGGATTGAGCTCAGTGCCTAGCACTGTGTTCATCATTCACACAGAGGGGTCTATATTTCCCCAGCTGGCATATCTCACATTTATTGGTTCATTTAATTGTAAATACAGACAGCTTCCAAAGATTAAGTAACACAAATTAGCAACTTTATAAATCATTCATTGTTTCTCTATATATCAAAAACTCACAGTTGGCAAGTCTGCATGTTTCTGTTCTTGAAGCTATTTTCTCTCTCATGCATATAGGCTAAAAAAAAAATCATTCACTGCTTGTCCCAAAAGTTTTTGGATCACTTGTACCTGAATTGTGTCCTTCCTTCGCTTGACTGCATTGATTCCTCATTTTGGGTTTGTTCTGTCTGTTTCACTTTCCAGCTTCTGTTAGGATTAAACTGTCTAATTAACATTCTTGGTTCAATTGTTTAAATGTCCCTATCCTATACGTGCATGGCTTCTAGTGGTTGGTCATGTTGGTGTGTGTGTGTGGGTGTGTGTGTGCGCACATGCCAATTATTTTTCCTTATTTTGTTGACCAGTAGTGAAACTGTGCCCTTTGTCTTTAAAAGTAATAGAGTTTCAGCCCCAGTGGTGATATGCCTTTGTTGCTCAGCATGATAAGCCTGGAATCTCTGAAAAGAAATGCCATCCATATTTCCATCCTTGGTGTCCTGAGGGTCATTGGCTTATGGATTCAGAGCTAGAAGGGACCTTCGAGAACATCTAGTTCTACCCCTTTCATTTTAGAGATGAGGAAATGGAGGCCTTGAAAGATTGTGTGCCTTGCCTAAAGGCAGGGTTTAAATCTCACATCTTACCCTTAATAATTGAGTGACCTCATACTGGTCATAGTGCCTGGCTCATGGAAGGTGTTCAGTAAATGTTTGTTGACTTGACTTGTTGATTTAATCTCTCTAAGCCTTAGTTTCCTCATCTGTAAAATAGAATTCTAAGAGCAAAATGGTGGAGGGAGGATTGACCTAGATGACCTCTGGTGCTAGTTCTAGGATCCTATTTATCTCATGGGGTTGCTGTGAGACTGTATCGAGGTAATACATGTAAAGTGCTCTGCCAGACTTATTGTAGTATAGAAATGGCATCTATTATTTTTACTAAGGGGCAGAACCAAGATTTGAGAGTATGCATTCTCACTCCAAATCTGGGGTTCTTTCCACTCTACCATATGCTTCTTTCCACTGTACCATGAGGCTTTCTTGTTTTTCTGCCCAAAAGAGACTCAGTTCTTTTTTTTCCTCATCTTTTTATCCCATTACTAACAAGATGAAGCATTTGCTGAAATTTCAGGCCACCCAACCCCTGACCTATAACACTGTGTCTATTTTGCAGATGCTCTACTTAGGAATACTAAATATAAGGTTTGAAAAACCACTAGGAACCTAAAATTGAGAGGTTTGGAAACTTGAGGATTTAATAGCTAAAAAAGAACTATTGTTTTCATGGTACTTTCATAGGACCTAGAGCTGAGAGGGGTAGTAGAGCTCATTTGGACCAATTCCTTCATCTTTTGGCTGAGAGGTCAGTTGATTTATCAAGGTCACCCAGAGGAGCCACGTCCTCTGACCCAAATCTAGTTCTTTCCCTTATATCATGCTGTTGTACCTTTTTGAATTCCAGGTTCCTGTGTTTAAAGGAAATAATTATTCTACTCAAGCTGGATTTATTTTTTAATTTATATTTTCTTTGTTTGGTAATTTCCTGGAGTGTAGCAATATGCAAAAATTGTGACTGTCTTCTCTAGATGGGACAGCTAGGGCTCTGAGAGGTTAAGGCCAAGGTAGCACGGCCAGATGGTCAATGAGAGAACTTACTACTGGGGACAGCCCTGTTTGTCTTTGCCTTATCACTCCTACCAGATTGTCAGCTGCTTTGGAGACTGCGTAAAAGATCACAAATTTAGAACTTGGGGAGGGACCTTGGCATCCTTCCATTCAGACCTCTCATTTTACAGGTGAGGAAACTGAGGTTCAGAGAGTAATCCACTTACTCAAAGGTAGACAGACAATGGATAATAGAGCTTGGCTTTGAACCCATGTTCTCCGGCTCCCAATCTGGAGCTGTTTGCATGGAACCATGCTTCTCCTGTCCCCACTCCCCCAGACCACCAGAAGTTCCCATGTATCATCAGAAGCAAGAAAGGACCCATATGACTTTACTTATTTATTGTGTCTTTCTCAGAGTAGCACAGTGCCTTACATATTGTATCTGCTTAATAAATGTTTGATATATCAATGAATGAATCTTTAAGAAGGCCTCACTGTTGAGGAGTAAACAAATAGGCTTTCATGCTAATAGAACCATAGCTAATATACTATGGCAGGGAATCCAGGGAGGAGGACAATGCCAGGTGGGATTAAGAGCACTAGCATGTGGAGCTCAAAAGTCTGGGTTCCAATTCTGGTTCTGCTGCTTATTGCCCATGTGACTTCAGGCAAATAGCAGGTTATCCCATCTGCATGTCAGGTTCATTGTGTGTCAGAGGAATGGGTTGGACCTCATTATAAAGATCTCTTCTAGGTCCACACTTCTAAGTCTTTCAGACTTTCTGCTGCTGAGTGTTCAGGCTGGCTGGTGGGGAAAGGGAATTGATTCTTAAGATGGCAATGCATGTGAGTTTTCTCTCAAATGGATTTTCCTTCTGGTCCTATCAAGGCTTGTTTTCTGAAGGATCTCAGCTCTCATCCTCATTACTTTCATTCATTCAACACACATTTATTAAGGGCTTACTGTTTGCCAGATTTAAAATTAGACACAGTCATTGCCTTCTTGAATCTTACAGACTAATCAGAGAATAAAACGTGAGTAATGATGACACACAGTAGTATTATATGATGTTTTGTTGTCAGTCGTGTCTGACTCTTTGTGACCCCATTTGGGGTTTTCTTGGCAACGATACTGGAGTAGTTCTTCTGCTCATTTGACAGATGAGGAAATAGAAGCAAACAGTGTTAAGTGACTTGCCCAGAGTCACACAGCTAGTAAGTGTCTGATGTCAGATTTGAACTCAGGTCATTCTGACTCCAGAACTGGCACTCTATCCACTGCACCATCCAGCTGTTCTACACAATG
This sequence comes from Notamacropus eugenii, assembly GCF_028372415.1. Taxonomy (NCBI): domain Eukaryota; kingdom Metazoa; phylum Chordata; class Mammalia; order Diprotodontia; family Macropodidae; genus Notamacropus; species Notamacropus eugenii. The sequence goes on from NC_092876.1 coordinate 45,338,184, forward strand.
TATTAGAGAGTCTTAAAATACAATGTTTGGTGAGGTCTGAGCAGGAAGGTCATTCCGAATCAAGAAAGGCACAGAGGAGAGTATTTTGAGTTGGACTCTAAATATGATAAAATGGGAAAGGAAGGCAGCACAGAGACAGGGAAAGGAAAGGCAGGGATAAGGGAGAGTGCATGCATATTTAGGAGACAGAGAGTCCATTTTGGCTAAAGCAGCCATACACGGCGGAGAGTTCTAGGAGGTAAATCTCAAAAGGTTACATGAGGCCAGATTATGTAGGATCTAAAATGTTCAGTAAAGAAATATAAGCTTTATCAGACTGGCAATAAGAAGCCACTAAATATTTTTTTGGTCAGACTGCTCTGATGGATGGGCATGATCAAGATGCATGATTTTGACAGAACTATGAAGGATCATTTGGAGGCTGGAGAGAACAGACCTAAAAGGAGGCTGTCTCAGATGGGTGATGATGGAAGGTGTTCATGGAAGAGATCTTGCAGTGATTGTATTATGAGGATTCAGTAACTGATTGGATATTCAGGGTAAGGACAGAGGAAGAGTCTAAGGGAAAACCATGCTTGTGATTGTGGGAGACAGGGCGAATGTCAGTATACCATTCAGAAATAGTAAAGACAAATCAAAATGACGATTTAAGAGGATAGATAACAGGGCACATTGAAAAGAGCTTTTCTTGTAGGACCAGAAGACCTGGGTTCATCTCTAATACTACCTGTATGATCTTGGGAAAGTGACACCTTCCCTGGGCCTCAGTTTTCTTATCTGTTAAATTAAGGGTTTGGACTAAGTGGCTTCTGAGATCCCTCCATCTTCAGACCCTCTGATTCTGTAATCAGCCTCCTGGATATATTGGGTTTGAGGTACTTCTGGAATATCTAAAGGGAAACAGAGTCATTCTACAAAGAAAGAATTATAGAATTGACTAGTTTAAGGGAAAACCCTCAGGCTACGATTCCTGGGAACTAGAATTTCTGCCAAGATTGAGTCCTAGCCCTGGCATTAACTAATTATGTCATCCTGGGCAAATCAGTTCCTCTCTCTGACTCTCAATTTTCACATCTGTATGAGGAGGGAGTTGAAGGTTCCTTTCAGCTCTGATATTCTAGGCCCTTGTGGTTGCTATGGCTTTCTCTGCCCTGCAATTTTTGAGTTCCTGCATGAAAACAGATCAGTGATGTGAACTCCACCTTTTACTTTTTTCTAGGCTTACAGAGGGAGCTGTGGCCAAGCTGCCCCCTGGAATCTGCCTAGCATCATGGGAACTCACCTGGATGCTCTGGTGGGTGCCATTCAGGTCTCAGTCTGCATCTTTGATGTAATATAGATGATAAATAATAATAATTGCAGCATGATGGCTGAGACTTGGCCTCCAGCCAGGATGTGTTGGGTTTGTAGTGCCTTTCTTGATGGATGATGCCTATTCTGGGAAGCAGCTCATTGTCTCACGTGAACAGACCATCTCAAATAAATGACTGCTTTCTGAATATTTTTGAATCATTTTCCCCAGCACATGTTTTGTTGCCATGGTTTGAAAGCCAGCCAAATATATGCCTTAGCATAATTCCCTGTGGGGCTGGATATAAAATCACACCAAGCAGTAAGATTTAAGGTTGGACGTAATTGGGAACCTGGCTATCACTCGCCTTGTATCCAGTGAATGCCGATGTACTGCTCGGAGAGTTAATTCTCTTAAGAAACAGTTTATGTAGCTTTTCAGATTTGAGAGAAATGCCTGGGACCATTGGCCAAACATAGTCGGCTTTATAAAAAGCCGCCAGCCTGGGGGACTGGTAACTGGAGGTGTCATTAAGGTCAATAGTCTAATTACCTGCAATCCAGGATACCGGGATTTAAAAAAAAACCGTGGCAGAAATTAATTTTTAAACTTTAGTTCTTGTCAAACCTTTAATAAATCAATTTGCCTCATTCTTGTTTATGTATAGTAATCATCATAAACAGGTGAATTTTGTGTTGCTACAACCTTAAACTGAGACTTTGTTCTTTTAATTTATTTTTTTTAAATGACTGACACAACTGCAGGCTTGTTTCTGATTACCTGTCAGGGAGACCTTTCTCATATTCTTTCTTGCGCTTGGAGAAAAACACTACCAAGAAAACAAAAAAACAGAAAAACTCCCTCAGTCCCTGAAGTCTAGAAACATTTAAAAAATTTTTATTTTATTTTATTTTTTGCAAACTCAAATCTTTGGGAAGAGTCACCTGTGAAATTCAGTCAGTTTACCAGGCCAGGGGAAAGATCATATTACCAGAGGCTCATGGTAAATATCCAGACAATAAAGTGCAGAGATAAACTAAGACACCTGCTTCTTCACATTCCAATGTGTTCTTCTTCCTCCAGCATTGCCCCTAGCATTACAACCTTTACAGGACAGAAAGAACTAGCCAATTTCCTCAGAGATAGTGCGTGAAAGGAATAACTTTGAAAATTCATCTAAGTTATCATAGCAACCAGAGCTCCCCAATGGCATAAAATTGCCCCACCTGAAACTAGCAACATTTGCTTTTGAGAAGGAGCAAGATGCTGTGCCTTGTCACTATACAGGGGGAAGGGGGAAAGGGGAAGCTTGGTGGTGGCATTTCTGTTCTCTCATTTTAGACAACTACAATGGGCCTTCTCCAGTTTTTTCATCTAGAATCTCTGATCCTTTTAATTGCCAGACGAAAAAACAAAAACAGACAACAAATAAGTGGCCCTCACTCCCTGGAGCTTCAAACAATCTCATTCATCTAACCTGATTCAGTTTAGGTTTCGTTTTCTTCGGTTGTCATCATTTCTCATAGTTTGGGTTTTGCGTTTTTGCCTTCTTGTTCCCCAGAGGTGAGAGGACTGGGCTGGGCCAAGGGATTTACACTGGGCATGACCTAAGACCTTCAGTGGTACAACTTCTCAAAGGGCCCTGAATGATTCCCTGGCCTATGGGAAAGACTTTCTAGGGTCTCTGAGCAGGCAGTTTTTCATTTTCAAAGAACCAAAATCTTCAATTCCATTCTACAAATATTAAGCACTTCCCGTGAACCAGATGTTGGGTTAATGGCTCAGGATACATTGATGAAAAGGAAGTAGGGAGCTTACATTCTAGTGTGGAAATGTGATATGTATACAGAAAAGTAAATAAAAATGTATGTAAGATTATGCAATTTCAAGAGGGAGAAAGTATTAACAACCAGAAAGAGGTTGAGAATCAAGAAAAATCCGTTAATACTTGTAAAGCACTTATATATGGCAGAGGATGTTGCATCTTGAAAGAAATGAGGGATCCCATGAGCTAGAGGTGAGGAAAGACGTGGTGGACCACCTGTGCAAAATCAGTCAGTCAGTCAGTTAACATTTATTTTAATTTAATGTTTTAAAAATCAATATTTTAATTTTTATCTAATTTTTTTCAAATTACATGTAAAAACAATTTTAACATTATTTTTTCAAATTTTGAGTACCAAATTCTCTGACTCCTTCTCTCCCCACCTCATTGAGAAGGCAAGCAATTTGACATAGGTTATAGTCAGAACATTTATTTGTAAGCAACTATGCTATGCCTTAGGGATAAAAAAAAGACCAAAGGCAATCCTTACCCTCCAGGAGTCTATAATCAGGAGGCAAGAAACAGAATGTTGTGTATGGGGTATAGATAGATATAGTCTTTCTAGAACTAATAGTGGTATTGATTTGATTATAATTACACAATTTGAAAGTGGGGATAAGAGGGCTGGTGGAGGTTACAAGTGTGGAGGCAAGGTAGGAAGAGTGTGTGTGTATGTGCATGCGCGTGCGCGCTTGTGTATAGCCATGGAGCCAGGTATGGCTGGAGATGGCCACTTGAGCTGCAGGAGCCCTAGGGCAGATGTGCCAGAGCTGGAAGGGTCCTGGCCTCCAGGGCATGATCCTTGGTTCAGGTAGGGGTAGATAAGGAAGCTATTTGCAATACTGTCTGAGAGAAGGCATGAGCCTTCTTGAACTAGGAGACAGACTGAGTTGTATACAACTCTTATATACAGGGGAGCAAGCTGGGTTTGTGGGAACTAGGTGGTGCTGCAGTGTATAGAGCTCCTGGAGTCAGAAAGATCTGAGTTAAAATCTGGCCTCAGAGACTAGCTCTGTGACCCCAGTCACTTCACCCTGTCTGCCTCAGTTTGCTCATCTGTAAAATGAGCTGGAGAAGGAAATGGCGAACCATTCTAGGATCTATGCCCAAGAAAAGCCCACATGGAGTCATGAAGAGACAGACAGGACTGATCAAGAAGTTGGTTTCTTTGAGTTTTACAAGATCCCTGTAGGCAAAGTCTTTCATTCTAGACCAGAAGACTAGAGTTGGAAAGTTCCATGAGCCATCACTTAATCTCCCCTCCCTTAGTGGGAACTACTCTCTTTATATAAAAAAAAGGTAGCGTGGTATAATGGACAGAATCTTGGAATCCTGGGTTTGTAGCTTGCTATGTGCTCTTGGGCTAGTCCCTTAACCTGTCGTAGCCTCAGTTTCCTCATTTGTAAAACGGGGAGAACAGTAGCTCCTACTTTACAACATTATTGTTGCGAGGGTCCAATGAGATACTGATGTGTATAAAGCTTATTGCAAACCTTACAGTGCTGCATCTATTGCAGCTGTTACATCTGCCAGCATCTCAAAGTGGGAAGGGTCCAAGCATGCTCAAGAATCCCTTTTCCGTGATACCAGACAAGAGGTCATCCAGGTTCTGCTTAAGAATGCCAGCAAGGGGAACCCATCCTCCCACAGAACCCCATTTTTATTTTGGGACTGGCAGCTCAGCCTAATAAGGAGGTTTCTCTTGACACTGAACCTAACTTGGCTCCTAGGCAATGCTCCTGTTTCTGCCCTCTGGACCCTGCAGAACATGGATAATCCTTGGGCAGCTAGATGGCCCAGTGTTTAGGGCACTGAACCTGGAGTCAAGGAGATCCGGGTTTAAATTCTTCAGATACTTCCCGGTTGTGTGACCCACCCTGGGCAAATCACTTCACCACTATCTGCCTCAGTTTCCTCAGTTGTAAAATGGGGATAACAAGAGCACCTACCTTGCAGAGTTGTGGTGAGGATCAAAGGAGTTAATACCTGTAAAGCACTTAGCATAGGCCATAGTAGGTGCCATATACATGCTCTCAAAAAATGCTTGAAGGCTATAGCTGTCATGTCCCCACTTCCTTCTCCACCTGATTCTTGTGTGGGATTATCACAAAGGCCTTCCTTCACCAGCCCCTTCCTCTTTATACATTTTAGAGGGACCAGAAGGGAGGCCAAGATTGGAGTCAGGCTGGGCGGAACTGATGAGTTAGATGTTATTGGTGAAGCGGTGCTCAAAGCTACCAGGTCAGGGGTGGACTGTCCCTGATGCCTAGCTTGAAGGGAAGAATACTTGGAAGCTCATGTAGCATTTATTATCAAGTAAGCCTCCAAAGAGCAAAGCTTCCCTGAGCTCCTTTTATCCCAGGAGCTGGAGGCACTGCCACGCAATCTCATTTATCCTCAAGATGTCCCTAAAGAGGAGAGGAGAGAATGTAGGCACTGCAATCTTCGGGTTGGGGTGTGGGCCAGAGGAGAAACGATTTTCTTAGCATTGGCACATGATTCTGAGGGCTGGAATTTAAACCCAGCTGGGAGAAGCATAGAATGTCAGAGCCCATAGGGCTCTTAGAACACAGAATGTCAGAGCTGGGAGGGATCTTAGAGCACAGAATGTCAGACCTGGGAGAGCCCTTAGAACATGGGATGTCAGAGTTGGGAGGGGCTTTAGAGCACAGAATGTAGGCCTATCCTCACTCTATGTGGGTCAAACTCACCTATTTGTGGGGGAGGGTGGGGTTGACTTGCCTGCTGTATGCCCTGTTGAAATGGTCATGACGATGATATCCTCCCTGACCTTTCTGTCCGTGTTGAACATGGAGGGGAGAGGAGGCATTCCCAGAGAGCCAGGGGTCTAGCACCTGTTTAAATATCCAGATATGGACTGAGCTTGAGGGGCAAAGGAGGCCCTTTTTGGAGCCGTTTTCTTTTTGCCTTTAACACTATGTTGGGGCTGATAAGTAGGCCCACCCCTTGCAGGAAGAAGGTGTGAGTGGGGAGGAGCCGGTGAGGCTGGTCCTGCTCTTGTCCATCTTCTTCATTACTCCCAACCTAACGGGCAGAAACCCTTTTTTTTTTTTACCTTAAATACAATGACAAGTAGCTGTAGGGAGCGACACACATTGCAAAATAAAATCATCCCATTTTGACTCATTCTACCCCACTGATACAGAAAATGAGGATGGCGTTGGGTGCTGCTGCAGGCTGGGCAAGAGGCTCGCCAGGCGGTTTGGCCCAGGAATGACGGAACTGTGCATTTTTAATTGATGCCTTTAAATGAGGACAGGTAAAGCAAAGTCATTATTTAAGAGGAAAGGCCCAGTGACCCGAGAGGAGGAGCTGGCTCAGGACTCAGTCTCTTTTTACCTCTCCTGCAGAGGGTTTAAAAAAAAAATTAGCTTGGGTTTCTGATGCAATGGAGGGGAGGAAGGGCCCTTGCAGCCGCCACCTCAGACTGTCACCCAAATTGCAGCTTTGACATTCTGATGGGGGAGGCTGGGGGAGGATCACCCAGAGACCCGAAAATGAAATTGAGATTCATCTTCAAGAAATAAATTATTTCCAGGCATCCAATATCCAAATATTAGCAACTTGTCTAGTTTAATTGCTTTTAGGGGGTTTGTTTGTTTTTTTGCTTCTGGTGTGTGGTTTGCAAAGTGTCCTTGAGTCTGAAAAATATTTAGAGTGATAGAATGTCCCAGAGCCCATCGATGTCATCAGCATTTAGGATTTGCTGAATGTGCTGAGTAATCCACAATAGGTTTGGGGACAGGTTGAGTCCGGGAGAGAATGGTCAAATGCTTAGCCCAGGGACTGGTGCATGTAGTAGGAGCTTAATAAATGCTAGCTGATTGACTCCCTCTGGTAGTGCCTTCTCCCCTTCTGATCCTTCCACTTCTATATTTAGTTCCTTTTTTACATGTTTTATTGATGTTTGGTTCTTTTTTCCACATTATCATCATCTCCTCTCAATGATTCTCTCCCTCCCACAATGGAATTCTCTTACCTCTCTTTTTCCCTAAGATCTTAACTTTCATATTTCTGAGATGATGAACTGTTGAATTTTATAGTTTTTGTCAAAAAAAGCTTTTGTTTTTAAATTGCCTTCATTCTTGAATCTTTCCCCTCTCTTGTGAGCTATCACAGAGAATAAAAAAGTTCACTAAAACCAACCATTGATATGTTTATCAATGGAATCTGACAGTGTATGCAGTAGTCCACATCCATAGTGCCTCACCTCTGGAAAGAAAGAAGTGTATTTTCTTAGCTCTTTTCCAAGGCCAGGTTTCCTGGTCATTGCATTTACAACACTGACTTGGTGCTTTTTCTTTTACATTATTGTAGTCCCATGGCTCTAGTGAGTCTCTGAATTCTTCATACTTATCGCTTATGGCATAGTGATCTTCTGAGCTGTTGAATTATTTTTGCCCCTTTGACTGTGGGTATTCTTCTGGCCATAGAAGCTCATCTAGGAGGAGTCTGGTCTGTTAGATATCAGCCAGGCAAGAAACTATTAGTAAGGACCTACTGGGGACCAGGCGTTGTGTTAAATGCTGAGGATAAGTGGACAAAAACAATCCCTGCTCTAAAGGGGGAGAGGAAACATACTAACAACTATGTACAAACAACATGTATGTGTATGTATAAAAACATGTGTGTATATGAAAATATATTACCCCTTGTTTATTTAGTGCCTTCCCTCTGAGACTACCTTTAATATAACTTATGTGTATATATCCAAACATATAATATATAAAGTATGATATATTTATGTATAATAGATTACTATGTATTTTATAATATATAAACTCTGAGACTACCTTTAGTTTATTTTATATATAAACATATATAATATATCAAGTTACATATTGTTATATATTTATGTCATAAATTTATTTGTATATGATACATTTATAATAAAACAGATAATAAAGTTATATATTATATTATTATGCATTTATATGTAACATTATATATATGATATATAAATAATAAACTAGGGATAGATAAAGTTATATGTTACATTATTATACATTTATATAAGTAACCTTACATATAAATAATAAAGTAGGGATAGACTCAGGAGGAAGGCACTAAAGTGAGTGAGAACTGGGAAACACTTCTTGTGGATAGTGAGACTTATAACTGAGGCTGAAGGAAGCTAGGAGAGCCAGAAGTTGGAGAGGAGGAAGGAGAGAGGTTTAGGCATGGGGGAGGATGGGACAATCAGAATTGGAAGATGGACTATCTTGGTGGGGGAAGATTGAGGAGAGTAAGCCACTGGATTAAAGAGCCCCCGGAGGGGAATAAGGAATAAGAGACCTGGAAAGGTAGAAGGGGGCCAGGTTCTGAAGGCTGTGAAAGCCAGAGTGTTTTGGATTTGCTTCTGGAGGTGATAGGGTTGATTGAATGGACGTGTGTGTTTTGACATGAATGATATGAACAAAGTGTTGAAAAGCTTGGGTTCTAGTATTGACTCTCCCATGAAAGGACTGTATGACTTTGAACAAATTGCTTCATACCTCTGGGCCTCTCCAGATTTGGACCCACTGATTTATTTCTATGCTTTTTTCTGACTCTATAAGTCAGTAATTAACTTCTCTGTTAAGCTGAAGCCTTTGATGGGCACAAGATGTGTTCAACAGCTTGTGAGAGAAGCCATCTAAGGGACCAGAAAGAGACCTCATTTGTACGAAGGTCTCTCTACTGAATATGGACCTTCATATATGGGTGGCAAATGACGAAAGGAAAGATATAATTTTAACGTTTCAAGTTGATCATAACAAGTGATGTTTACGTAATACTTAGAAGTCTGCAGAGCGCTCTACAGATATAAGGAATCTCAAAACTCTCAGTGCGATTTTTAGCTTGCTATTAAAATTTTAAGGAAATTAAGCTACTAAAGCTATTTAAGCTAAAAAAAAGATACTAAGACTTTTGTGACACCTCATTTGAACTCTCATGGCCCTGAGGGATAAATCCAGCTGATACTTTATCCCTGCTTTATAGATGAGGAAACTGAGCCTCAGAGACATGAAATGATTTTGACATGGCTGTTGAGTGTCAAGTGGAATTCAACTTGAGTGTCCTATCCATTAGGGCAGAGTGCCCTGTGATATAAGAAATTGGTCTGGTAGAAGATGACAGAGCACAGAGTCAGAAATTCTGGGTTCTTAGCTCTTTCTCTAAGCAGCACCATGGGCAAGTCACTCAAATGCCCTATGTCTTGGGGCCCTCAACAACAAAATGAGAGTTGAGGTAGGTGATTTTTAGGGGCCTTCTAGTTCTGAAGCAGTGGGAAGAGAAGTAACAGTGTGGCCGTGACTTAGTGGAGATTAAAAAAAAAATAAACCGATCCCAAACCAAACTGCCTCAGCTGATTGTAGGTTGAGCCAACTCTCAGCTGGGTCTTGTCTTTCCATCACAACTGCCTCTTTCCATATTAAGTAGGTTGAGCTGGTAAATTGCTGAATCACTGAATTTTAGAGCTAGAAAGGGTCTCAGAGGCCCTCAGTCAACCAGCAAACCTGAAAAGGGATCCCCTCTTCAATATGCCTAACAAATGGATATCTAGCCTTTCCTCAGTGACCTCAAGGGGGCCAGAGGGAAAGAATTTAGCACCTCTTGAGGCAGAGTTCCACTGTTCTGCATGTAGGGAGGTTTCTCCTGACAAAAGACCTAAATTTGCTTCTTTGCAAATGAATACAAGCTATGTTTTTAGGTGGATGTGAGTGTGTGTAGGGGCACTAGCAGTGCCTCAATGGCATAGAGATGTCAAACCTGGTGTTGGCCTGAACCAGGTTAAAATGTAGATGGGGAATATTTAACAGAATAAATAAAAACACCATAGAACATATTGTTGTTCAGTTGTTTTCACTCATATCCATCTGTTTATGGGTCCTTTTGGAGTTCCATTTCCTTTTGCATCTCATTTTACAGATGAGGAAACTCAGGCAAGCAGGATTCACACAGCTAGTAAGAGCTAGTCTGGATTTGAACTCTGGTCTTCCTGACTCCCAGCCGGCATTCCATCCGCTGTGCCACCTAGTTGTGGTTTTCTAAGTCAATATGTGGCCAGCAAGGATCTTTATGTACTTTAAGTAATAAGAGGCTATTAGTATAGTGGTTAGAGATTCTGATACCTACTGTAACCATGGGCAAGTCTCTTAACCTCTTAGTGCTCTAAGCAACTTATCAGGCTGCAAAGAAGATGCCAATCTAGGTTTGTGGAGAGAGGTTCTTCATCTGGGAGTTACCTCTACCAGTTAAATCACAAGTCCAATCCCTCTACTTAAGTGTAAGTAGCAGCTGTGTTACTAATTACTTGCCCCTGACCCATGAATATGAAATTCTTGCTGAGTGAGAGCTCTGGGATTTGATTCCTGATTTGGGGACATCCCTGGGTATTGATCATTATCTTATGGGAGGTGGTGTCATGACATTCCCAAAACCAAATTAATTTTTGTTTAATACATGTTTGCCATTTAGCCATTTTCAGTGAAATGGGATAAATGGTCTAAGTGAGGCACAGAGGTGGCTCATATTCAAAAACTTTTGGTGGCTTCTGGTCGCCTACAGTTCAGCTCTACTCATTTCAGTTACTCTCTCTATTCTAGCCAATCAGTAATGCTAAAGGTCTAGACTCCTCATATATTGTCTGGGCATTTACATAGGCTCTTTCCTCCTCCATGCCTAGCTTGTCTTCATTGGGACCTAGATTTAGAGATGAAAGCACTTAAACTATGTTTGTTGGACGAATGTTTGGGATTAGCCACAGAAGGATCTGCCACCTGCCTCACCTGCTTCTTTGCAGGCCTCTCAGATGCGCAGTTTTTCACTGGGAGCTTTTATCGACAGGTGAGAGTACAGTATTAATTTAGCTCGGATCCGGCATTTCCAAAATCATATGAGTCGCATTGTGAACTCATTGTTGGGACTGTTTGATCAACTGAAATTTAATTAAAAAGTACCAGATCAAGGCATAATGTAATGCACAATAATAACCATAAGCGTTCAGGTCATTTTATATCATAATCATCCTGGAGTTCTTTTTTCCTTGAATGAAGGAGCTAGAATTCGGAAGACCAGCCTGCTATGTTTTTTTCCTTCTAAGGAAAAAGAACTTGGGCTCGCTTTTTTTTTAACATGCAAATTTGAGTTTTTGGGTGTTTTTTGGCTATTTCCATTATCTAAGGCCCTCGATGTGGAATTTTCAAAGCAGTTTTAGTTGTCTTGAAGTCACATTAGAGGGCAAAGGGCAGGAAAGGTGAAGTCACCTAATGTTCCAGCTTAGAACAGAGGCTGTTGAAATTCTCCAGAATACAGTTCCAGGGTTTGGTTCTGTCTTCCCTGCTCATACTTTTTCTCAAAGCAAAGTCATAGGGATATAGTGATGGACATACTCCAAAGAGCTCCCTAAAACTTCTCATATTCTATGTGAATCTCCAAATTAAATACAATCGGGTGATCAGTGAGCTGTTCCCAAGGCCTGCTGATTTCACCTATGTAACATCTATTGAATATGCCTCCTTCTCTCCTCTGATGCTGCCGCTATGCTGGTGTAGACCCTTATCATCTCTCATGCTGCTGGTGGGGGGGGGGGGGTTGCCTCCTTCTAGTCTCTCCCCAGTCTGTTCTCCACTCAGCACTGAAGTGATTCTCCCAAAACAAAGGTCTGACCATGCTACCTCACCTCTGTAAACTCCAGTGGTTCCCTGGTGCCTCCAGAATCAGGTACAAAATGCTGTTTGACATTCAAGGTCCTCATTATCCAGCCTCCTCCTACCATCCATATACTCTTCCATCCAGTGACTCTGGCCTCCTGGCCTTTCCATGAACCATCTCTCATCTTTGTCTGTCTCCCATGCCTAGAATATTCTGCCTCCTGACCTCCTTCCTTTAAGGCCCAACTGAAATCCCACCTTCTATAGGAACCCCTCTTCTTCCCTCTGTTAATTATTTCCTATTTATCCTGTATATACTTTGCTTTGTATATGATTTGTTGTATGTTTTCTCCTCTGTTAGTTTGTAAGCTTCTTGAGGATAGAGGCTGTTTTGTTGCCTCTTTTTACTTCCCCTGGCCTTCACACAGTGCCTGGCACATAGTAGGCACTTAACAAATGTTTATTGATTGATTGATCTTGAGAAGTGTTTCAGAATGGAGGGATGTCTCTGGCTGGGAGAAAGAAAACTGAATTTGAAGCCAGAGGTCTTGGGTTCAAATCCCAATCTTAGGCAAATCACTTAACTTCTCTGAAACTCTGAAAAGCATCATCTGAAAAATGAGGGTTTTGGGGTAGGATGTCTAATAGAGCCTTAGACTTGGGTTTGGATCTGCCAGAGTTGAAGGCAGGAATATAACCTGGTTTGAATTTTTTTCTTAGATACTTTCTAGCTGGGCAAGTCCTGGGCAAGTCACATAATTGCTATGAACCTCAGTTTCCTCCTATGTAAAATGGGAAAAATAATAGCCATCATCTCAGGGTTGTTGTGAGGACCAGAAGAGGTGTAAAATACTCTGCAAACCTTAGAGCATTCTTTAAATGTGAGCTTTTATTTATTCTATTTTATTATTTTATTTTATTGTGGTTATGTTCTCATCACATTTGATGGAACTCAGATAGAAACAGTTACGAATGAAAAAGCACTCGTTTAGAACTTTGGCCGTTGTTGCCGTTCAGTTAACATTTGTTAAGTGCCTACTATGAAGCCCAGGGGAAACAAAAAGAGGGAAAAAACAGGGCCTTTCTGCTCCAGCTGGCAGGCAGAGGAGGCATGGGGGAAGGGAGGGGAGGAGGGCTTGAGGAACATTTTGCCTTATGAGGGAAGGCCCCAAGGAAGAGCCAACATCCCTTGACAAACAGGACACCCTGCTAGACAGGGGCTGAATCTTTTCTTCTCTGGGCCTCAGTTTCCCTTTCTGTCAAATGAGGGGGTGGAACAGATGACCCTGTAGGCACCTTCAGACTCTAAGTGTGCAGCTGCTCCTGAGTCCTATGAGCCTCAGATAAAATTTGAAAGTCCCTAGTTCCACAGGGAGATTTTTAACTAGGTTGAGGGATTCAACCGGTGACTTTAGATAATGAACCCAGCAGAAGGTCCCTACGGATTTTTAACAAAAATCCAGGTGGGCAAATGGGAGACAGCAGCCCAGAGGCACCCTCTGGGATTAGAGACAGTCCTGCCAGGGCCCTGTTTCCTCAGGCTTCTGACACAACCCAGCATTCGGCCCAGATTAAAAAAAATGTGACCAGGTTTTGGCAGTTAAGCAAGGTTAATTTTGGGTGAGTTAACTAAAGGACCTCCTCTGAAAGCCATCCCTAAATCAATTTTTTCAGGGTATCTCTTGTATGGTTCAGGCTCAGTGATGAGGAAGGATTTTTTTTTTAAGGTTGCACTTATTAGCTGTTCATTTAAAGTTGCTTAAGCCACACGCCTGGGCTTCTCCTTCAGCCCGACACCAGAAGGACAGCCAAACTCCAGGAAAGTCCCCCTGGGTCCGAGGTTGGCCATCTCACAAACCTTGGAAATCACAGGGGCTTTTTTGAAGGTGTTTTCTCTGCCTCTCCCCATTGCTTGTCTGAGCTTTCCCTTTTTATTTTGGCTTCTTTCTTTCTTTCTTTCTTTCTTTCTTTCTTTCTTTCTTTCTTTCTTTCTTTCTTTCTTTCTTTCTTTCCTTCCTTCCTTCCTTCCTTCCCTCCTTCCTTCCCTCCCTCCTTCCTTCCTTCCTTCCTTCCTTCCTTCCTTCCTTCCTTCCTTCCTTCCTTCCTTCTTCTTTCCTTTCTTACTTGTCATATTACACAGAGGACCATAAATTTAGAGCTGGAAGATAAGGCCATCAAGCCCAACCCCCTTGGAGGAAGCTGAGAGTGGTTAGATGACTTGCCCAGGGTCACACAGCCAGTAAGCATCTGTGACAGAGTTTGAACTCAGATCTTCCTGACTCCAAGTCCAATACTCTATCCACTGTGCCACCTAATTTTATAGTCAAATAATTTGGATTCAAGTTTTGCCTCTTACAGTTACTACCTGCATGATCTTGGGCAAGACATTCAACCTCTCCAGGTCTCGGTTTCTTCTTCTGTTTAACACGGTTGGATGAGAGTACCTTTAAGGTCCTCAGTAACTCCAGCTCTATGACTTAGAGGTCCCCATGTGACTCTTTTGAAGTCATTTAGTTTCTCTGGGATGTTTGTAAAATGAGACTGGGCTAGGGAATCTCTACCCCAACTACATTTTAGGTTTTGCAGAAATTTCAGGCTTGAAAGTTGAAACTGGTTAATGTTTGGGTCAGGCAGATGTTGGTCTTGTTTTTTGAAGGAAATATGCAGATTTAGTTTGAATTCAGCTTGAAACTCTGTTCTGCACAATTTCCTCCCAGTTCACTCACATGTCACTGTTTAGGAAGGTCGCCATGTCCCCTCAATCCATCTCACAGTATTTTTGTTTACCTAAGCACAGCAAACAGGGTCAAAAACCTAAGCTGAATATTTAATGAGGAAATGACGAAAAAAACCCAACCCAACCAAACTCAGACACTTCCTCTTGTAATTTTAATGGATTTGAGTGAAAGTGTTCTTGGTGTCCCTGGAATGAAGATGGTCTAGACGGGGAACCTTGGCTGCTTGCAAGTGGGCGTCCGTCCACTGCAAGGGTGAGGACTGGGCCACAGCTTCCAGCACAGTCAATTCTCCTTGTGAGGAACATTTTGTGGCCAGTCAGCTGTGAGAAAAATAAAGTGGCAGGTGAGACACTGGCCTGAAAGGGGGCTGTATCCCTGTGGTTCTCAGTCTGGCTGTCACCCTCAGTGGCCATGTATCTGCTGATTAGGAGGCAAGGTGATACTTTCAATACAAAGAGACTGCATTAATTATCCTTGCAGGCATCCCATGTGCAAGCTGGCCCTGGACCAGCTTCTCTTACTTGGAATTAAAGGGAATTTGGGAGGGTGTCCCCAGAGACTCCAATGCCCTCTCTTTGGACTTGGGGCAGATCAGCTGATAAGTCATCTCTCTCAGTGACCCACAGTGGCTTCTGATGTACCAGAATAATTTCTCTAGTGGATACTGCAGATGCGAGGGTATGCTCTGGGGGCCTGGCAGCATTTTGAGCCCCCATATGGCCTTGTTCAACTCTCTAGCATGAGACAACAATGGAAAACTTGGATAGCAGCAGTCCTTTGTCCCTTTTCATCTAACTAGGCAAATAGGGAGGAGAGGGATGGAGGAGGAGTTTTACCACGAACCTCTCTAGTGATTAAGAATGTCAGAAGTATTTTTTTTTATGACCATGAGTAAGTGTTGCTCGTCAGCCCAGTAACAATGTCAAAAGCCAGTTTATAACATTTTAAGGTGAACAATGAGAAAAAGTTTGTGAGTTCCATGAGGGTAGATACTGTTTTTGTTTGTATCTCTAGTGGTTAGCACAGTGCCTGTTACATAGTAGGTATTTAAAAGATGCTTATTGGCTTAAGATTTATCAAGTGCTATGTCTTGTTTGATCCTTGCAACTACCCAGTGAAGGAGGTGCTGTTAAATCCTCATTTTACCAGTGAGGAAACTGAGGCATAGAGAATCTAAATCATACAGTTAGGAAGTGTGCCAGATTAATGCAAAAACCAAACCAAACCAAAAATGACTTTTACATGTTACCTCATTGAAAAATAGTAACATATTTATATCTTACTTTAAATATACAAATTATTTGACTGTTTCCATCATGCAAAAATCATTAGATGTCGACCAGTACAGAGACATTATCTCATCTGATCTTCACCAGAACCCCTTGAAGTGGGCCCTATGGATATTAATTAGCTTTCTTCAGGGCTCATTTCATTTTCCACCTTCTATGGGAGATCAGGAAGATCTCCTGAAATGCCAATGTTCTCTCCTTCCTCAAATTATCATGGATCTTAGGAAATAGTATATGGGGCAGTGGAAGGAGAGGAGGCTCTAGACTGAGCATACCTGACTTCAAATCCCTCTTCTGTTGCTTATTCCCTGTGTGGTCTTGGGTAAGTCACCTTGAACTGCCAGAGCCTGAGTTTTCTCAACTGTTGTACTAAAAGTCCTCTTCTGGTAGCTCATTTTGGCATAGAGATGGTCCTGGGTTCTAGAACATCTAAGTTTGGGCAGGTCTAGGATCATGGATTTAGAGCAGGAAGGGGCTTCAAAGGTTACTCAGTCCAGTCCCTCCACTTTATGGATGAAGAAACTGAGGAAATTAGAGTACCAAGTGGTCCTGGGAATTGAATGAATCATCTTGTGACTGTATTCTGGAGCTAGCTCTGTTTCCTTTCTGTTCAGTTATGAGTCTAATCCAATTTGTGTCCTATCAGAAAACTTTATTCAGCTGTGGAAATTATAAGAGGACTTTGTTGTATTGTTTGATCCTCACCATGCATGACTGAGAAACTGGACATCCTCTACTTGCTGCTTAGGACTCAGGGGAAGGGAATGTGTGGCCTTGAGGCTATATGTAGTCCTCTAGGTCCTCAAATGAGGCCCTTTGATGGAATCCAAACTTGACAGAAACCCCCTTTATAAAAGGATTTGTTCTGTAAAAGTTGGACTCGGTCAAAAGGCTACACCTAAGGACCTAGAAGGTCGCATGTGGCCTTGAGGCTGCAGGTTTCTGCCCCTGACTAGTTTATGCTGACCAGAAACCTGGTCAGAACTAAAGATTGATGCAAGGAGTTTTCTCACAATTATCTGTCTTAAGCAATCCATATGCTTTATCTGAAAACTGGCCCCATACTGATCAATCAGTTATTGTTTCCATGTTCCTTTGATTATTTAGACACTTGCAGGGGGTGGGGGAGTGGGACACCTGTTTTTCTGATATCCGGGCATTGTACCTGTTCCCTCTTCTCTTCCTAATTTGGAAAATCTCTAATACGTCTTCCAATTAGAAATCAGATTACTTAATGTTGTATCCTGGTTAATTGTGTTCTTTTAATTAATTGTTCTTGAGTAATTGTTTTTAATGCATAAAAGTCTGTCTCTCCCTCTATTTAAGATCCAACCTCAAGCTGAGGAAGGTGACGGATCCTGGTGTGTTGGGCAGTCAGCAAGCATTGCTTAATAAATCAATAGGTTCTGAAGCACCAACTTTTGTTCCCTCTGTCATTTCATTTTCCCCCTACCATACTCATTAGGGAAATGACTTTCTCAAGATAGTGTGTGGCCAAGCCAAGACTCAAACCCAAGCCGTCTAATCCCACATTCAGCTATCTTTACTCTGCATTAAGAACAGACTGTGCATACAAAGCCAAGCTAGCTATATTCTGGGAGGTTCTAAGGTAAGGAAGATTTTGGCTATGGCAGCTTTCAGTGATGGTCTCCAACATCAGAAGAGAGAGTTAGTCTACTTTTGTGTAGGGTGTGCCTCGGTCCCCCCACTCACCACTTCTCTAATCCAAGATCGTAGATATTAAATATGGAAGGGCAGAATCCACTATGATCTTAGAAGGGCAGAATGCAAGGTCATAGATCTTGGAAGGGCAGAATGAAGAGTGGGTGGAAGTTACAGAGGTAGATTTAGGGCAGATAGAAGGGAAAAAATCCTTATCAACTAACCATTGGAGTACACAGTCTCATAAGGTAGTGAGTTCCCCATCCCTGGCAAACTTCAAGTTGGATGACCTTTTGTTTGCTTAGTGGTGGAGGAGATTCCTGAGTTGTTGGCTTCCCTGGTGCCCCCCAGGTTCCTTTCGACTCAGAAGCTCTGTGGCTCAGGGGTCTTTCTGATGGGTGTCAGAGTGGCTCTGCTATCTTGCCCCCCACCCCCCTACCCTAAAGATACTGGAGTGAAGGCTTTGGAAACTTATCGTCTCTAATTTTCCAGCTGAGTTGTCTGGCTCCTGATTCTTACATGAGCTCGTGAAAGAAAGAGCGAGAGCCGCTCTCGGAGGACCCCCTGCCCTCTCAGTTCATCATTTCCAATATTCACACCCCTGAAGGTCAAGCTCTTTCCAAGTGGCTGCTTTAGGACAGTTAAAACATCGGCCCCGAGTAAGCAGGAACATTGTCCCCTGTTTGTGCCTGAATGAGACATTATTCCCAAGAAGTCACCAAGTGTGAAAATGTCTGTTGTCTTGCTAATGGCTTACTAATGAAATATTAAAGTGAATCTCTCTTCCTGCCAGTCTCCTGCGGGCCCCTCGATCGCCTCTCAATTTTAGTCTATCTTTACATCAAGAGCCCCAGGGAATTAACATTTCCTAGTACTTTTCAAAATAACCTTGGTATTTCTACTGCCCTCAGAGAGATGATGAGAATTCATATTTTTTTTCTTACTTGTGAGTAAAGAGCCCTCTCTCTGCAGGGGGATAGGGGGTACAGCAGGGGAGGGGGAGGTTGTATCAAAGGATCACAGGCTAAAGCCAGAAGGGGCCTTATAACAAAATATATGAACCAGCACAGAGATTGGGAGGTCCTTCAGAACACAGAATGTTGGAACTAGGAGGGCCCTTAAAACATAGAATTCAGAGCTGGGAGGGCCCTTAGAATGCAGGATGTCAGATCTGGGAGGGCCCTTCGAACAGGGAACCTCAGAGTTGAGAAGAACCTTAAATTAAGAGGGACTGTTAGAACCTAGAAATTCAGACCTGGGGATGGAAAGGGGTGGGGTAGACTTTGGATAATGGGTTTCATTGGGGAGAGTCCTGAACCTTT
The DNA here is from genome assembly GCF_028372415.1 of Notamacropus eugenii. Lineage (NCBI taxonomy): Eukaryota > Metazoa > Chordata > Mammalia > Diprotodontia > Macropodidae > Notamacropus > Notamacropus eugenii. The sequence goes on from NC_092876.1 coordinate 45,356,968, forward strand.
TTATCAGTAGTGTGACTCTGGATAAATCCATTCACTTTTCTGGACCTAAATTTCCTCATTTATAAACAGAGGGAGTTGGATTCAATGACTTCTGAGCTCCCTTTCCCAGCTCTAAGTCTATTATTCTAGAAACTTAGAGTGACTGATTTTCATGGGCCCTTAGAACATGGTATCAGAGCTTGAAAGAATCTAGCCCAAGATGCTTATTTTGCACATGACTGAGCACCAGGGAGGGGGAAGGGACTTGTCCAGAACACGCAGTAAGTGACAAAGCCATAACAAGGACCCGGTGTCCTGGCTTAACCCTTGCTTAGGGCTCTTTGCAGAATGGCCACAGTGGCTGTAGGAGGTCTTGTGATTTCCAGTCCCTCTTGGACAAAGAGACCTGACTCCCAAGGAGAATTAGGTCTTCAGGTGGAGGGGATGTTTCTTCTTCCTTGTCTTGTACTTTTTTCTCATGTTCCTGTCAGATAGTCATTTCACCACCTCCCCAAATAGGAAGATGCCCCAAACCTATTCAATGACTTTTTACTGAGTGCCTACTCCAATATGTGGCTGGCCTTCAGAAAAAAGGCACCCACAGCTATGGAGGATGGGAGAAAGATTTCTATTAGAACTCAGATATCTCTGAACATCCATGTGGATATCAGATCCCCTAAAGATCCACGGAGGCCCACAATGCCACCATTTCTTATTCTTACCCAGCTAGGGTGATGGTGGGCTTTAGTGACTACATCCTATAGTAAGTGTGAGGGATCTGTGCATCCCAACCACCCTGTAGTGCAGACCTGTCTGGAAACCAGAGGATCATGGAGCTGGCTGGTGATGGAAGGGACCTTAAAGACCATTAGTTTCCCTCCCTCTACCAAAAGGAAAGAGAGGTCCTGAGAAGGAAAGTAACTTTGCCCAAGGCCAGTTTGCTCTCTCACTTTGTAGAATGAAAGGAAGGAACCTTTTCCATGTCCTGGACCCCTTTAGCCATCTGTAACCCCTTATTAAAATAATGTTTTTAAATGCATAAAATAAAATACAGAGGGTCACAAAGGAAACGAATTGGGGTGACTTATAGTTATCAATATATATATATCCCACATCTCAGGTTAAGAACCCTTGTGGGTTGGATCCTCTCCCCATTCCCATTCTCCATTTGCAGGTGAAAAACAGGCTCAGAGGTCAAGGTTTATGAAACTAGTGAGGACTTGAACCTGCGTGTTCCATGGCTATAATCACTGTTGTATAATTATGTTCCTGTGGTCAGGGATGGGAAATCTGGCTTCTAGACCAGTCCTCAAATGATTCTAGATTTTTGTCTGAACTGTTTTTGGTTCCAATCACTACTTACCTTGTATTATAGTTATCTCCTCACCAGTAGAGCATAAGCCACTGGAGGGCAGGGATTAAGGTGTCATTTTTATCTCTGAGTTGTTGTTTAGTTGTTTTTCAGTCACATCTGACTCTCCATGAGTCCTTTGGGAGTTTTCTTGGCAAAGATACTGGAGTGGTTTGCCATTTCCTTCTCCAGCTCATTAGATAGATTAGGAAACTGAGGCAAACAGGGTGAAGTGACTTGCCCAGGGGCACACAGCTAGCATCAGAAAATGACTCTGTAGCCCCACTTAGTATCACAGTGCCTTGTGTATAATTGAAACTTAACAATATTTACCATACGTTGAATAAATTAATTACTGTGAGACCTTTGATCTGTGCCTCAGTTTCTCCATCTTTAAAATGGACATTTCACCCGACACTTTCCTATCTGATTTGGGTATTGATATAATTGATATAATATAGGCAAATTTTTATAATATAGGTAAAAACTCTCTGGAAGGAAGGTCTTGAATACTTCAAGCTCTTGTACCTTGTGGTTTTTTATGTTATCATTAAATATGATGAGCCAGTTTTTTCTTTAGCAGTAGAATGGAAGGTCCTTGAATCTTTGAATTTGTCTTTGAATCTCCAGCTGCTTAGCATTGTAATTTGCGTGTGCAGTAGGGCCATTGAATGAAATGCGCTCTGCCTTCAGCCAGTGTCTCCACTTCTGAACCTTCCTCCTCTGCCCAGGCCCTCTTCCTTCCCAGCCTGGCTGATTTCCCTGATTTCGATCTCTCCATCTTCCAAGTTCTCCTACTCAGAAATGCCAGAATAATTTCCCTCAAATACTGTTTTCCTCATGTCATTCCACTGTGAGACACCTACAGTGATTTCCTACCACCTGTCATATCAAATCCAACTCCTCCACCCAGAATTCAAAGCCCACCATCAAGTGGGGCCCCTTTACTTTCAGACCTCATCAATTTTAGTTCCTGTATATCACCCCTTTTCCAGAGCCAAGCCTGCAGGTTTCTTGTTTTCTGAAGGTCACTCCCATGGTACTGCTGATGGAGTCATCCCTCTGTCCCTGCCTTAAGTAACTTCCACACTCTCTGTTCAACTAATCTGAACTTCATGTGTTCTTCATGACCAGATCCCAAATCTACCTGCTCCAAGGATCCTTGCCCCAACTCCTGGACTTGACTGCAACCTGGCTCTTTCCTGGCCTTTATTCTGGCTTCTCTAAGCCTTTGAAGATTTGTGTTTTGTATTAGTTTGTGCTGGAGCAGCCAGGGGGTTCAGTGGATAGAGCACTGGCCCTGGAGTCAGAAGAACCTGAGTTCAAATCAGCCCTCAGACACTTAATAGCTGTGTGACTCTGGGCAAGTCACTTAACCCCAATTGCCACCAAAAACAACAACAAAATATTAGTTTGTGTCTGTGACTTGAAAGAATTGGCTAATTGGGAAGAACCTGAGTATATTCCCAGTTTGGATTCAGTCAAAAGGCTGCACTTGAGTCCCTAGAGGGCTACTTGTGGCCTAGAGGCTGCAGGCTCCCCACCGCTCCATAGGTCTTAGAGCTAGGAGGGAACTTGGAGGTCATTTAGTCCATTCCTTGGCCCCTCTCCCCCCCAAAAAAGGGGAATTCAGATGAGATCACTTCTAAGGTTTCTTTTAGCTCCAAGGCCCTATGGAAACAGAGTGGCTGGTTTGGATGGGCCCTTAGAACCCAGCGTATGGGATTCAGAATACAACAGAGCTCAAAGGACTGGCTAAGTCTCTGATTTTCCAAATGAAACAGAGGCTCTTTTATACCCAGACTGTGTGGTGCAGTAGAAAGACCCCTGGATTTGGAGTTAATAGTACCAATAATAGCTAGCATTTATATAGTGCTCTAAGGTTTGCAAAGGCCTCTTTCATTTGATCCTCACAACAATCCTGGAAGGTTGGTACTATTTCCACCTCCATTTTACAGATGAAGAAATTGAGACTGAGCAAGGTGGAGAGACTTGGCCAAGGTCATTCAAATGGAAGAGCTGAGATTCAAAACCAGGTCCTTCAACTCCATGACTTTTTCCCCAAAACCAGATGATGGTGCTTCCTCTAGGCCAATCCACAACTGAAACAGAGAGCATCCCCTCAGATGGTGGGTTGTTGGGTTTCCGCTTGAAGCCCCTGACTCCCCAGGCAGCCCATTATATTTTGGGACAGCTCTGTGATGGATAGGAAGTTTTCCTTGAATCTAGCCTTCATTTGTCTCTTTGTAACTCCTACCCATTGCTTCTAGTTTTGGCCTTTGGGACCAGGCAGATCAAATCTAATCCTCTTTCTCATCAGTGTTTTAAATACTTGAAAATAACCATCGCATGCTTCCCAGGTTCTTCAACTGATCTCAGTAAAGGATGGTCTCCAGCCCTCTGCCCTTCCTGGTTGCCCTCTGCTGGACTCATTCCAATTCACTACCATCTTTTCTAAAATAGGGTGCTCCAGATATGGAGACAAGAGACATCCAAGACCTCTATGTGGCTGATATGTAGACACTATGGCTTTGGTGGTTCTAATTGTATATATTTGGCTTTCCTTAGCTAAATTGTAAGCTCCTTGATCAAGGGCCAAGATCATGTCTTCTGTATCTTTAATATCCCCCATTAGAGCCTGATATAACATTATGCATTCAGTAGGTGCTTAATAGATGCTTTTAAATGAAAATGACATAAATATATACTCATGTATAGAATCATCAGAAAAACTCAAAGGGACCTTCAAGAGGATTTTAGTTCAATCCCCTCATTTTGGAAACAATTCCAAAGAGGTTCAGTGACTTAAGTGACTTACCCAAGGTCACAAAGTGCTAGAAATAGTATAGTTAGAAAGACTTATGACTAGAAGAACCCTAAAGGGTATCTCAAGTGGTCTCTTAAGAGGAAGTTTAAGTGGAAAGAACCCTGAAATTGGACTCAATAAGACTTGAATTTGAATCCTACCACAGACATATACTAGCTGTGCTTTTTGGGGCAAATGGTTTAGCCTCTCTCAGTTTCTTCATCTGTAAAATGGGCATACTACCATTTACCTTACAGGGTTATTGTAAGGATCAGATGAAATCATTCCTCAAGTGCTTTGTGAGCCTTAAAGCATTATATAAATGTTAATTCCTTATCATTACCAGCTCATCTAATTTCTGACTTGCAAACAAGGCAAGACTGAGCCTGAATTACCCCAAATAGAGGAGTTGTCTGATTGTCAGAGATCTCTGGAATGTATATGGGTGATGGAGAGATGGGGCTGCAATCTGTCAATTTTCCTCTTTGAGGAATAGCGCAAGTTTGTGTGTGTGCGCACGCATGTGTGTGCGTGCGTGTGTGCGTGCATACTCGCATGCACATGCACTTGTCAGACTCTGGATTGGGCCAGGGCTCCTACCTTGGGGCGGTGAGTACCATATAGGGCCTACACAGAGAAGGGAGGGAGAACTTATTGGTCTTAGGAGGTGTTGGGAACCTGCACCAGTGTGGGCATTGTGTCTGCCTACGACTCTCCCTTGGTCCAAAATGCATTCTTGTCTGCATCAAACCAGCTTTTTATCTTAATTTATGAGCCTACTGTAGTGCCAGTGAAGACATACTGTACTCCTGCCTGAAAAAGCCCTACTGAATCCTAATGCCACTCGAATACTAAATAAGTAGAAGCTTCAGCTCTAGCTGGTTATGGAATGTGAAAAACAGGGATTCTTTAAGCCGCAGCCAGCTGGACCAGAGCACTGAGCACCAGGACTGACTGAGAAGCTTCAGCCTGGCTGTCTCTTGTTAGTTTTAGCACCTTCTGATTTATTTTTCAATTAATTAAAAACCTTTTGAAGCAGGTTTAATGGAGGCTTAAAAAAATCCATACCAGGAACTTTGTGTTTCTCTGGTTCATTGGGCAGGTGTGTGTTCATTTGAGTGTATATGTGTTTTTCCAAAACATATGTGTGTTTCCCAGTGGTTTACAGCTCAAATTGCCATCCCTCCTTTCCAGATGCCTATGAGGCATGATGGGGTAAATCTTAAGGAGATTTTAGAAGTGACCTAGTGTCCTTCATAACGTACCCTTTGCTTACTGATGGAGATAGTTGACTTAGAGCTAGAGGGACCACAGAAACCACTTAGTCCAAATTTTTCCATTTACAGGGAAAGAAAGTGAGGCTTAGAAAAGGTGAGTGATTATTGTGACCCAAGTAGTAAGTGCCAGAGCTGGGATTCAAACCCAGGTCATAGGACCCTAGATCTAGAGCTAGAAGATCTAGAACCTCAGAAGCCATGGTGTCCAACCTTATCATTTTTCAGATGAGGCAGCTGAAGCTTAAATGGCTTTTCTGAGGTCATTGAGAAGTGAACATCGGGGCAGGATTTGAGCCCATGCCCGCTGACTCTAAGTTCGGCATTCTTTTCACGGCACTGTACCACATCCCTTACCCTTTGCAGGGACCAGAGTAGCAAGGATGTGGGGGAAGGGGGAACAGGAAGAGATCCATAAGTATAAGATACTATTTCCTGGGACCTTATTACAATATCTGGCACATAGTAGGTGCTTAACTGTTTATTGACTGAGGTAGGTGGGGCAAGGGTTATTAGTTTTAAAGATGCAAAGAGAAAGGTTCAGAGAGACCAAGTGATATGAATACTCAGGTAGTAAATGGCATAGTAAGATCTGAACCCAGGTCCTCTAATTCACCTGTCTCTGCCTCCTCCTCTGTGGTAGTTTAGTCCTCTTCTTGTCCTGTCTCCTATGGCTCTAATTCTCGCATGGAATCATAATGTGCCCTTGGTGCTATCTCAGCCTGATCTCCGGCCACCAGCAGTGACATCCTGTGGAAGGATGGGCAGCCACAGCTGTCAGGGACATCACCTTGGAGAAGGAGGGATGGCAATGATATAGAAAGGGCTCGTGCTACCTGTATGTTCTTTAGAAGGAATAGGCAGCCACCTGTCTTTTAAAGAGCAGAGATCGAAAGCTAGAAGGAGCTGTAGAGGTCAGCCAGCCCAACCCTTCCATTTTACAGAGAAGGAATCAAATCCACATTGTTCTTCTCAGCCACCGCACTGCCTGCCTGCTTGCTGTACAAGAATCGCTTTCCACGAATCACAAGTCAAGACCACAAGCTTCTATTAAGCCATAGAGATAGAGGAAGCTCCTTCTTCCTTTTTAAGGCAAAATGTTTCTGTCACAGTCCTTCTGCACTCCATTCCCACCTCATCTCACGTACCCTTTCTCCACATGTAGCCTCTTCCCTTTGTTCAGATAGGGACTTGAGTCTGGCAGCCTCTCTGAGTTGTAGACAGAGGCTGTCCAGTCTGAACATATCTGCATACTTCTTACTCTCTCACCTTCCCCTCCTCATATCCAATCATTCGGCAAGTCCTGTTATTTCTACTTTCATAACATCATCTTTGCATGTTGTCTCCCCAGTAGATTGTGAGCTCCTTGAGGGCAAGGTTTGCCTTTTGCCTTTTTTTGTAGGTGCTTAATAAATGTTAGTTGACTGACTTCACAGGAATCCTCATCTACAGGCTCCAATGATTAAAGATCCATTACCTCCTGAAATAGTACATTAAACTTTTAAACAGCTTTAATTTGGGGGGAGTTCTTTCTTAAATCTAGCCTGAAATATGTCTCCCTGAAGCTTTTACCCATTTCTCTGCCTTCTGTCTCCTGGGGTCAAAGAAGCTGATGTCTCTTTCATGGGATAGCTTCTCAAATACTACTATCATGTTAGAACTACGAGGGTAGGGAAGAGGATGTAAGCAGAATGTGAGAAGACCTAGATTTGAGAAGCAGTGTGTTTGTAACACAGAGTTGTCAAACGCATGACCATATTTGGTCATATTTGGCCCACAACACTCCTGAGTGGACCCAAACCAGATTAAAATGTAATTGGGAAATATTTAACAGAATAAATAAAGATACAATAAAACAGAAATAATAATGTTAATTTGTGGTTTTCTAAGTCAACACATGGCCTTCGGGCATCTATTTCTGTTTGAATTTGACATCACTGGTCTAGAGCACTGAGAAATTAAGTAAGTTGCCCAGGACACACATCTAAGGTGGGACTTGAACCCAGGTTCAAGGCCAGATTTCTAGCCCTTTTATCCTGTGGCCTCTTTGTAATGAGTGTGAGAAAATCCATCTATCAGCACACCAGGACCTGTCCAGTGCTGACCCATTACCATATGCCCAGCAGTCTCTCTTTTCCTTCCCTCCTCCACATCATGTCTAGCTCTTGCTCTTGCTCTGGGATCAGTAATCAGATACATACAATCATTACTATTGGAAAGGACATGACAATCGCCTGTCCCATGACTTTGTTTAGGATTCCTAAGACTCCTCAAACTAAAACTTCTCTCCCCACCCACTACTTCCTATATGCATTGTAATTTTCATTAGAATGTAAGATTGTTGAGGACAGGGACTATTTAACTTTTTTATCTACATCTGGAGCGCCTATTGTGGCACATACTAGGTACCAAAGAAATGTTCATTCATTCATTTTTTCATTCATTTATAAGCTGAAGACTGTACATCTGTCCAGTGAAGATAAAACCAGTTCCTTTAGGAGGAGCTCATTACTCAAAGTTTAGACACTGGGTGATGAATGTTTTGGCAACAGAAATTCATGAAGAGTGTCTTTTAAGACATAAATGGGGTTGAGATTTGCATCAGTGGAGGGAGTACCCATAATGATGACGTCAGGGATCATAGACTTTTAGATTTGGAAATAGAAGGGACCTTGAAGTTCAACCCAGTCCAACACCCTTTTAACAGAAGAGGAAAAACCAAGGCCCAGAGCAGTGACTTGTCCAAGATCATCCCTGTAGCAGATAGCTGAGCTGGGCTGAGACTCAAACTGAGGTCTTCTAACTCAAAATCCAGCACCCTTTTCTACTGGTTACTACAACTGAGGGAATGAGACAGGGGGAGGGGAGAAGTGAGCATGTGAAGAAAGGGACTGAAAAAGTCGAATGCCAGAGACGTTCTTCAGTAAAGCACTGACTTTGCCTAGGTGCATCCCGGAGTTCCCTCCAGCTTCCTGTGTGGTCTAAAAGCTTGCTTCCTGACAGATTCCAGATGTAGAAAACTCTTGCCACGAGGAAGTCTCATCCAGAGAAGCCACATGTGAGTCTTGAGAGAAGAGACCTGGAGAGAGAAAGTGACAAAAGTGGGAAGAAAAAATGCTGTCTGGGAGGAAAACCAAAGGGGACTGGGGCGTGCAGGATTGAATACCTAGGCAGGGGATTGATGCGAGTCATCAGAATCAGTCCTTGCCCTTTGTTTCAATTAGGGTGACTTTGATGAGCTGTGGAAGCTGATTCTTTATCCTTTCTTTACTCTTTAAAATTAAAAAAAAATTAAGATCAGACATATGATTTCATTTGTATAGGGGAATTCCCAAGGAGGAAATTTGCTTTATTCAATGGAAATTGGTATCTTCCCTGCAACACAAGATCTTAGAGAGCTGCATGAGGCATTGAAAGGTCAGATGACTTGCCCAGAGTCATGCAATTGGCTTGTGCCTGAAGTTGGGTTTGAATCTGGGTCTTCCTGACTTGGAGGGAAGCCCTGTGATTACTATGTGGTACTGCCTTGTTCTCCACGAAGCTAGCTTTCAGTGCTACGGAACTTAGTGTATATAGAATTCAATTCATATTGTTCAATTCAATACGCATTTGTTAAGATCCTACTATATGCCAGGCCCTCTGGGAGGCGCTGCAGATACAAAGACAAAAATGAAACAGCCCTTACTCTCAAGGAGCTTACAGAGTGGAATGAAACCCAGAAGGGTAAGTAGGTAAAAAATTCGTGCTGGGTCAGTCAGTCAATGAGCATTTTATTAAACTCTAAGCACTGTAGGGAATGCTAGTAAAGTAGAAAGAAAGAAAGACAATTTCCCTGCCCTCAGGGAGCTTATATTCCAATAGAGGAAGACATAGAAAAGGAAACCTGAAAATGCAGAGTATGGTAGAGAAAATCAGGAGGGCATCTTGGAGAGGAATGAGCCATGGCTTAAATGGAGGTTCTGGGAGGAACCATCCCATCAGAGGGAGAAGCCATAGAGGTGGAGGGTTCTTCCAGTGTGTGAATCCAAAGGCTAGGGTACAAGAAATTTGGGGGAGGAGAAGAGGAAGAGTGCTATTAGTTGCGGGGGAGTCAGGAAAGGTTTGATGTAGGAGGTGGTACTTGAGCTGATGAAACTGGGAATTCCAAGAGGCAGCCAGAGGTGATGAGGGAGAACATTCCAAGCATTGGGGACAAACCTGGACAAAAGCACCGAGATGAAAGATGGAATGTTGGGTACTGGGAAAGATAAATAGACAAATGTAGAGTGTGTGAGGAGAATTAAGAGGAATATGAATTAATAAGACTGCATTGAAAGAGAAACTGGTGCCTGGCTATCCTCGTGAACCCAGAAATAGAGTTCACTGCTCTGTCTGCTTACTAACTCCCTCAAGAGACACAGGAATAATCAAATGTCTTGTGATTTTTTTTTTGGAAAATTCTCAGCAGTCTGATCTCTGTGAGGCCTTCTTCATTTTTTAATTAATTTTGATCGATATCTTTTGTTTCTACATTACCTAATTTTCTCCCCATATCCTCCCTCTATTCTCCCAGAGAACCAGTCTGTATGACCAAAAAAAAAGTGATTCTATTAAATAAAAAAGAGTGAGAACAGGGGAAAAAAATGGATTAATACATAGAAAGTTCCAAAGACTTTAGCTAGAGAAGTAGTAGAGAGGCTGTGTGATTGACAGATCTCTGGATGTGGAGTCAGGAGACCTGGTTTTCAAATCCTACCTCTGGCCGTTACTCCATGTGTAACCATGGGCAAATCACTTTTGAGCTCTCTGAACTCATTTCTTTTTTCCTTAAAATGGAGTTGATCCTGCCTAGACTTCAGGCAACAAATTTTTTTATTAAGTGGATTTGTTCTGTGAAGTTTGGATTCAGTCAAAGAACTGAACTTGAGGACCTAGAGGGCCACAGCTTCCTTACCCTTGGCCCTAGAGCATCTGCCTCACAGAGTGACCATGAGATTAAGGTGGGAGCATGGGGAGAAAGGGATGTCCAAATTTAAAAGCTCTGTAAAGTTACTAGTTCTTTTTTCTTCCCTTTGATCACTGAGAGTCATAAGTATGGATTTCCTTGTACTTAATATTAATAATAATGATTGCAGCTAACATCAATGGCACTTATTTTCTATTTTTCTTGTTTTTAACTTGTTTGTCTATATTTGTTTGCGTGTTGTCTCCCCCATAAGACTGTAAACTGCTTGAGGTCAAGGACTGTCTTGTGACTCTTTTTGTATCCCCAGTGCTTAGCACTGTGCCTGACACGTAATAGGTGCTTATTAATATTTATTGATCGATCTGTAAAATGGAGATCATAATAACACCTACCTTACAACATTGTTGTGAGGATTAAATGAAGTAACATATCTGCAAACCTTTTAGTACTATAGAAACATTATTATTATCATCTAGTCCAACCAATACATTTATTTTTGAATCAGAGCATATCTTAATACTTCACTTTTTAAAATTAAAATTTATTTTTTCAATTAATAAGCATTTTCTCCACTCTTCTTCTTTCCCTCCCCCTTGAGCAAAAAAAGAAGATAAACGTATCATGCACAAGCAAAACCAGTCCTTAGGTTGGCCATGTCCAAAACTGTGTGTCTCAATCAGCGTATTTAGTCCATCACTTCTCAGCCAGGAATCAAATTGGTCCTTGCATTGATCAGAGTTCTGAAGTCTTTCAGTAATGCTTATTTCTCTAAGCAGGCAGGTCAATAAGAATTTATTAAGTACTTTTTATGTGCCAAGCACTGTCCTCACTAAACACTGGGGATTCAAAAAGACAGTTTCTGCCCTCAAGAAGCTTATGTTCTAATAGGAGAACACAACACACCGAAGGGAAGTGGGGAGGGAGAACCTGGGAGACAGAAGCGCATTAGGGAGCAGCTGGGGCCACAATGACAGCTCCCAGAAGGAAATCACCAGTGGAGAAGGAGCCTGGCATGGAGGAGGGCTATTCTAGGGTTATGAGTCTCTAGACACGGGGGAATTTCCAGGGAAAGAAGCAGCAGAATCATGGTGGTATAGTCTGGAAGGGGAGTGAAACATAACTGACCTGGACCCATCTCCAAAATGGAGGCCCCTGGAAGGAATTCACCAATGGAAGAAGGAGGCCAACATGGGGGAAAGATAATACAAACTGATCATGGTTCACCTTGGGTTTTTAGGTGACAACAAGCTTTGATATAAACTCACATCATGATTTATCTGCCAAAACACGTGATAGGACCTGAACAAAAGTTGAGTTTCGAGAATGAGGGTGGTGAAATTTCTGTTTCATTCTGCCTTAGTCAGGCTACATATGGAATAGAATATAAGCTCGTTAAGGGCAGAGATTTTTTTCATTATTTAAATCACACTTTAAATTTTGTTTCCAAAATGTTTTTTTAATGTCAACATTATGAAGCAGGTAGTATAAGTCATATTAGCCCCATTTTACAGGATGTGGAAACTGAGGCCTCAAGAAAGGGAGTGACTTGTTCAAGGCTATGCAATGACTAAGTTGTCAGTGTCAGGATTCTCAACCAGGTCAAGCCTTCCTGACTTTCCCTTACAACTGCACTGTTCCTTTTTGACAATGCATTACTAGCAGCCCCCATATGGAGCTCCTAAAATCACTAAGTCCTACTTATTTCTGAGCCATTGGAGGTGATCTAGTGGAAAGAGCACTGGTTAGTGATAATAGCTAGCATTTATATGGTGCTTTAAGATTTGCCAAACATTTACAAATAGCAGCTCATTTTATTATATAACATTAGAAACCCTGGGTTAGAATCTCAGCTCTTGCACTCACTGCTCATGTGCAGTCATCTGTCAAGTCATTTCACCTCAGTAGGCCTTAATTTCCTAATCTGTAAAATAATGATTTAAACAAAATGAGCTCTGAGTTCCCTCTAAACTCGAAATCTTTGATCCTATAAGTTATAATTTTTAGAAAAAGAAATGACGTGAAAAACATACGGTAACTAAAACCAGACTAACCAAGTATTGTAAGGCAATGTCCATAGTGGACAGGTTTGCTAACTAAGAATAATTTAGAGTTAAAAATAATTGTCAATAATAGCTAATATTTTATAGTACCTACTATGTGCCAGGCGGATGGATTTGATAACTAAGAATAATTTAGATTAATCAATAGTAGCTAGCATTTATATAGTATCTTCTGTGTGCCAGGCGCTAAGGGCGAAACACTTTACAAGTATTATCTCATCTGATCCTCATGATAACTCTGGGAAGTAGGTGTATTATTATCCCCATTTTGCAGATAAAGAGACTGAGGCAAACAGGGGTTAAGTGATTTGCCCAAGGTCACACAGCTAGTAAGTGTCTGGGACTGAATTTGAACTCAGGTCTTATTGCTTTTATATAAATGTCACCTCTTTTTAAAAAAAGTTAAATTAAATTAAAAAAATAAATGTCATCTTGAAAGTACTTGAAAACGGCTTTCTCTCCGATGCCCTTTCGTTTTCTGCATTGTTTCATGACTCTGTGACCTTGAACATGGCAATGCAGCCTACCCAGTAGTACACATTGTAATTCATCCATGCCTACTTGTGCCTGTCCTTCACAGGGGGTGCCCCAAGATTTTTTGGGGGATCTTCTTGTTCTTGGACACTATGCGAATACTAATGGCTCATTTGAGGCCTCCTGAGAGCTCTCAATCTGGTCACATTCCACAGGCATTTTCTGGTTCTGCGTCTCTCCGCTGATTCTCACTTTATGTTCAAGAAGTTTCACTGGGTCCTAGTTACCTCTAGGATAAAAAACAGGCTCTTGCTTGGCAAGGAGGCCAAGGGTTTGCTGTCTGAGACAGTTCCTAGCTATTTAGGATTCCTTGTGGTCAGTATTGTGGCTGTTGCGTTACTCTGGTTAAATTTCTTCTGCTCCCTTCTTCCCCTTCTCCCTCCCTGTGTGGAAACTCCCTCTACCCTTGGAGCTTGGCCTCTCACCTGTAACTCACTATTTTTTAAAGATGTCACATTCTATGAGTACATTGCTTAAATTATTAGAAAAACTCCTTGCCATAATTGAGCTAGAATCAGCATCTCTGAAGTTTCTACCAGTGACTTGTAGTTTTGACCCCCCCAGAGCCAAGAAGAACAACTTTATTTCAACCACCCAGCAGTCTTTCAAACTCTCGAGAAGCACAGTGGGATAGTGAGTAGAGCCTTGGACTCAGAATTAAGAGACCTGGGTTTAAATTCTGTCTCAGACACTCACTAGCTGTGTGATCATGGCTTGGCACGTCACTTAATTTCTCTGTGTCTCAGTTTCCTTATCTAGAAAACTGGCAGAATAATAATTTCGGCCATAACCCATCCCAGCAACTTGTTTTTGAGGAAAGTACTGTGTAAACCTCATAGTATCTAAGTTGAGTTGTTGATATTTTGATATTAACTTGACCACCATTCTGTATCACACTTTCCTTGGGTGAGATCCTTTCATTATATCTCCAGCCCTTAGCAGAGGGCCTGGCACATAGTAGGTGCTTAAAAAATGTTTATTTACTGACTGATTGGCAAAGTCTTTATTTCTCCAGGGTGGATATTCCTAGTTTTCTTGATCATAAATGATTTGAAGGAATGAAAGGTTTTTAGACTGGAGAAGAGAAGTGGGAAGCATATTAGCCATCTTCGTGTGAAAGAGAGGGCTTGTCTTGATTCTTCTTGATCCCGGAAGGGTAGTTTCAGGGTTGTGATATCAGGAAAGACTGCCTACCATCAGAACTGTCCAAAACTTCAGTGGGCTGCCTCAGAAGGTAGTGGATTTCCCCTTACCAGAGATCTTTAGGCAAAGGCTAGAGGACCACATATTAGGTAAGTTGTAGATGGAATTCTTCTCCAGATACAGATGGGACTAGGTGGCCTCTCAGATATAGTCTAACTTTTAGATTCTGCGATTTTGTGATACCCTACAGATTTATTTTATCTAATCTCGATGAGGACCCCCATGCAGCAAACAATCCTTCTTCTTTTCATGTCATTTTATTGCAATTTGTCATGCTAGTTTTCCAAACTTTTCTCTCTTCAAACTTCCTAAAGCTTTCCAAACTTCTCCCTTTCAACAAAATTCCTCCTCTCATACTTTACTGAGAAAAGAAAGACCACTTGCCAGGGAGTTCTTATTCTCCCTTATTCTATTTCTCCAAAAGCTTCTTTTTCTCCTTTATTTTCTCTTACCTTTCTCTAGGCCTCTAATGAAGAACTTGCTCTTCTCTCCTTACCCCCTCTACTACTGCCTTCAGATTCATTCCTTGCCATCTTTTCTGAAAGCTTGCCACAGAATTATTCATCCACTGTTACCCCTTCTTCATTCTCTGCCTACTTCCCTCTTGTCACAAATGTGCCTCCGTCTCCCCCATCTTTAAAAAAAAGAAAACAAAACAAAACCTTTCATTTGACCCCGTCATAAACTCAAGGAATAGTCAAACATTTCTTCACAGCTAGACTCCTAGAAAAAGCCATTTACATGTGTTACTCACCCTTCCTCTTCTCTAATTTGCTTCTCATTTCTTTGCAATCATCTCCTTGATCGCTCAACTGAAACCCCATTGCCAAATCTGATGACCTTTCTTCAGTGCTTAACCTTTTTGACCTCTCTGCTGTGCATGACACTGTTGGCTACCATTTCCTCCTGGCTATTCTCTCCTCTTTGGGTTTTCTTGACACTGCTCTCTTCGTTCTTGTCTTAGCTGTCTAACTCTTCTGAGTCCTCTTATCTGGATCCTTATTCACATCACATCATCTACCTGGAGATGTCATTGAGGGCTCTGTGCTGAGCCTTCTTTTCTTTCCTGATGAAACTTATCAATCCCATGGGTTCTACCATTATCTCTATGAAGATGATTCCTAGGTCAATATAGCCACCCTTGGTCTTTCTTCTGAGCTCAACTCCCCCATCACATACCATCTATTGGACATTTCACACTGGATGTCCTGTAGGCACCTTAAACTCAGCGTTTCTGTGTGTCCAAAACAAGAACTCACTGTTTTTTCTACCAAACTCCCCTGTTTCCCCGACTTCCCAATTATTGTCAAGGATTCTGTCTTTCTAGTTACCCAGGTTTCCATCCTTGGAATTGTTGGTCACTCCTCTCTCATTCACTGCTTGTCCTCCCTTGCCCCATTTGTAATCTGTTCCCAAGTCTTGTTATTTTACCTCTACAACATTTCTTGTATTCATCCCTTCTCTCCATCCAAATGACCATTGACCTAATACAGGTCCTCATTACCCCAATAATAGGTTCCTAATTGTTTTACCTGTTTCTAGTCTCTCCCATCAGAAATCTACTCAACTGCCAAATAGATATTCCTAAAGTGTAGATCTCTGACTATGTCACCTCCCAACTCTATTAACTCCAGTGACTCCCTTTTCATTCAGTTGTGTCCAACTGACCCTATGGACTTGTCTTTCGGGTTTTCTTGGCCAAGTTACTGGAGTGGTTTGCAATTTCCTTCTTCAGTGTGTCCCAGTTGAGGAATGGAGGCAAGGAGTTCAGTGATTATCTCAGGATCATATAGCTAGTAAGAGTCTGAGGCCGGATTTGAGCTCAGATCCTGATTCTAGCCCCAGTGCTTTATCTATTGCACCGCCTAGCTGCCCTAACCTCTAGGATAAGATATAAATTATTTTGTTTGACATTGAAGGCCCTTTGTAACCTACTTCTGGCTATCTTTTTAGGCTTACTGCACATTAATTCCTTTACTCATTTGCTTACTATACTCTTACCAACACACATGCCATCACATCTCTGGTTGCTATTCCTCTGCACAGGCTGCCCTTGATTCCTGGAACATATTCCCTCCTCATTTCCTCCTTGCTGAATCCTTACACTCTTTAAGGGGCGGCTCAGTAGGAGGCTATCATCTTCCCATTGACCGGACCCAGTCTACCACACACCTTCCAAAAATTTCTTTTAAAAATTACCTTGTATATATTTTGTATTTAATTTTTGATGTTTATGTTGTTTCCTAATAGAACATAAGCTCCTTGAGGGAAGAAACTATATCTTTTTTGTTTCTACATCACAATGCTTGGCATGTGGCAAATGTTTAATAATTATTTGTCTGAATGAAGGAATACATATTGAAAATCTTTATTTGCTCCCTCCCAGCTCTCAGTCATCTGAAGGTTTGATTAGGTGTGGCTTTTTTTCGTCAGTGTCAAATATGATAGAGAGGTGAATCAATCAGTTGGTTAATAAAAGTGTATTAAGTGCCTACTATGTACCAAGTAGGGGGGATATTAAGAAAGACCCTGTGCCAAGTACTGGGGATATTAAGAAAGGTGAAAACATAGACCTGACCCTCAAGGAACTCCCAGTCTCAAAGGGAAGAAAATGTGCAAACAAGTATGAACAAATAAGCTCCGGTTAGGATAAATTAGAGAACAAAGACCTAGGAAAACATTTTGGCTATGGTAGAAACACTTTGGAGACAGTGACAGGGGCTTTAGGGGCATTCGGAGGGTAAAGGAGGAATAAAAGCTGAGGACATTGAGATCGTGGGTGTATCTCTGATGGATGTAAAGCATCTTGTAAGCTAGAAAGAACTCTATAAACACCAGTTATTTATCTTTATTATCATTATTATGATTCCAGTACTTGAAGTGTTCTCGAAGGATCTATGATTTCATTAGCATGGTTGTCAAAAAAAAAAAAAAAGCAGACCCAAAAATGTCAAACCAAAGACCCAAGCTCTCGGCTTGTTTTGTGCTCTCATATCTTCAGAGCCTCTTGTTCATTTTTGCTCTTGCTCTAGACCTGTCCCTTTCTCCTTTCCTGCCTTTTCTGGAAATCTCAGTGCCTTTACAGCTTGGCCCACTTGATTCACCAACCAAGCCCTTGTGGTTCTTAACGAAGGACATCAGAGTAAGGATACCAACCCAATTCTACTGAGACAGAGCCCCCTTCCTCCCTGGGAAACTCATGACCTCCTCTAATATATCCAGTTATCCCACCATGGAGTTGTCACAACTGGAATGAATGATGGAGAGCTGGGCCAAGCTGAGTATTCCAAGTCCAAGGACAGTCCCTTGGGGGTACCATCACTTACTCTCTTTCTTCCTCATTGTGTGGTCAAAAGACCATCACACCCAGTGGTTTTCCCAAGACACCTGCAACTTCCTTGACTATATCCTTCTCTTCTTGTCCCTATTTTGACCACCCCACCCCCTTTTCCTTCAGCTTCCTACCTTGCCCTGGCCTTATTTCCACCCTTGATTCTTTTACTTTCAGCCTTGAGCTTTCCCATGTGTGGTGAAAACATTTTCCAATAAAAACCTTGAACTTGTAGCCCTGAATCTAAACCCTAACTGAGGTACTTACTACTTGTGTTACCCTGCAGACCTTTTCTGAATTTCAGTTCCCTTAGCTTTTAAACACGTTGATAATTTTAGTACCTAAACTGCAAGGTTGTGAGAAGAATCAAATGAGTTACTGTGTGCAAAGTGCTTTGTATACCTAAAAACTACATAAATGTTAGTTACTACTATTACTACTACTACTGGTGATATTATTATTGTTACTGAAGTAGGACAGCAGATAGAGCACAAGACTGAAATTGAAAAGACCTGAATTTAATTTTTAAAAAAGACCTGAATTTTAATTTTTGCCTGAGACACTCCTTAGCTATGTGACCCTGAGCAAGTCACTTAACCATTCTATGCCTCAGTTTCCTCATCTGTAAAATGAGTATAGAACCTATTTCCCAGGTTTGTTATAAGAATCAAATGAGGTAATGTTTCTAAAATGTATTGCCAACTTTAAAATGCTATATAAATGCTACTTGTTATTAATTATTAGGATTGTGATTACTACTTACTAGTATTTTACAGTTGGCATAAGTGATCTCGTTTGGACTTCTCAACAACCCTGTGAGGTTAAGTACTACCAAAATATTGTTCCACATTTTAAATATGAGGAAAGTAAGACTCAGATAGACTTGCACTCTACTCATATAGCTCTCCAGAACCCAGCATCATCTCCATGCCAAGATGTTAGAGGTAGACTTCAGTGACATATTATTTTTTGCAGCTACTTCTTTGGATACTCAGTCTCCACTCTTGTGTCCAACAAAGGATCTTTAGTGAATACTTCCAAGTTCTGGCCATTGTTACTGTTCCCAGGTATCAGTCCCAGGCCTCAAGTAGAGGTAGCTAGCACCCTTGAAGTAGGGAATTTGACATCAGATGAGCAGATCCACAGATGGTCCTCTTTCTTTCTGGCTTCCCTGCTGTTTCCTTCTCTTCTTTCTGTCTTTTCCTCTTCCCCTCAGGATGGGCATCTTGGGAAAGCAAAGACCTGGTTGGGTGAGCGCCTTGCTGTGGCGGTGTTCTCTATGCCCACTTAATCGGGTTCAGAGCTCTGTTTCCCTTCTTGAGACTCACTTAGCTGGAATGATTATCTGTTTTCCAAGAAAGAATGCTAATAGAGATGGTCAAATTGAGTTACGAGATGCCAGGAATCCTAAGCGGGTGGTGCAGCGGCCGAGTTACTGTAAGGCATTCCCCCTTCCCACCATCTGAATTATGGTCACTTTATGTGTTTCTGCAGGGAAACAAAGCTGCTTCTCCACTTGGCATTTACAACAGCTTGATTTACAGGCCTGCATGTTTTCTATGTTCACATCAATTCTCTTTTTTTTTTTTTTAAATTAAACCTTTGCTGCATAAATGAATCTACTAACTTTCTAGGTTTTCTGAGTTTTAAAATTTGATTCCTTTTCTTTTCTCTTGGACTCATTAAAAAAGGATGCATCGAGCATCTATTCGGGTCAGTCCATCAGGGCTGGGGATACGAAGCAGGGCAAAAGCACAGTTTTTGCCCTCAAAAAGCTTCCATTCTAAAGGGGGAGATAACATATACATAGCTATGGACATATAGGCTACATGCAGAGTAGATAGAAGGTAATCTCAGAGGGCAACTAGGTGGTGCAGTGGATAGAGTACCACGCCTGGAGTCAGGAAGACGCATCTTCCTGAGTTCAAGTGTGGTCTCAGATGCTTCCTGGCTGTGTGACCCTGGGCAAGTCACTTGACCCTGTTTGCCTCAGTTTCCTCATCTGTAAAATGAGCCAGAAAAGGAGATGGCAAACCATCCAGTATTTTTGCCAAGAAAACCACAAAGAATCAGACATGACTGAACAACAAAATCTCAGAGGGAAGGCACTAATAAATAGCTGGTGGAAGATGGATACGAAGATGAAGGGAAGCTTTTTAGTCTCCTTGGGGGAATAAAACAAGTCTCCAGATACTGATGACACTAGAATGTGATCAGTTCACTTCAGTTCATAACCTCAGAGCCTGAAGGAACCTTAGAGGCAGTTGCCAGGAGTGGGGAACCTGTGCCCTTGAGGGCACACGTGACTTTCTGGATCCTCAAGTGTGACTCTTTGACCAAATTTGGACTTCACAGAACAAATCCCCTTAACAAGAGGATTTGTTCTGTAAAACTTGAACTCATTCAAAAGGCTGCACCCAAAGACCTAGAAGGCCACATCTGGCCTTGAGGCCATAGGTTCCCCACCCCTAGTAGCCTAACCCCTTTATTTCACAGATGAGGAAACTGAGGTTCAGAGATTGGCTTGCCTGAAGTCCCACATGGAGGAAATGAGAGGCAATTCAACAAATACTGATTAGATTACTTCCATATACCAAGTACTGAAATTTCACTTTATCAATTTGGTCCTCTTTGAAGATGAAGGACAACAAGCAACCAGCTGTAATAGACACTTGGGATATAAAGGCCAAAAAAATAGCATTTTTATAGAACGTTTAGATTTGCAAAGCACTTAACAAATATCTCATTTGACTCTCATAACACCCTTGGAGGTAGGTGCTATTATATCCATGAGAAAATTATGACAGCTAGAAGTTGTGACTTGCCCAGAGTCACACAGCTGCTAAATATCTAAGGGTGAATTTGAACTCAGATTTTCCTGACTCCAGACCTAGTGCTCTGAAGGAGCTTATATTCTATTGGAGAGTACAACTTTTACATAGGTTGTTTTGATTTGTTCTGTCTTGACTTGGGCACGAATTGAATTTAAGTGAAGAAATGCTGCACAAAATAGCATCACTCTCTCTTCCAGAGTCATCCAAGTCCAGTGGCAAGACAAAAGTCAACACTATTGGCAATGATCCAGGATGCGCTGGATGACCTTGGCATCTTCAATGTCTAACCAAACTCTAAGTGATCCACAGCATCTGCTTCAGCCATCTTCATGACCATTAACATAAATTGTTCTCATCTGCCCATTTTGCCAGGGGAAGTCTTCACATCCCCCTAACTCACCAACAGCTTTGAGCCCTATCAATCACCCTTAACTTGGTTTAGCCCATAGGCCGAAACAGTTTTACCACAGCGTGGCCACTGCTTATGCTCCAGCTTCTTGGAGCCACAGGTGAGAGTTGGGTGACAGGTAGACACCAAATGTAGATAAGCAGCCCTAAAAAGGGTTTGGCAAGCCCTCCCACCAGAGGTGCTAGCCCTTCCTCAACATCCCATGTAGTATTAGGAGAAAGGAAGACTCTAAGACTCTGAATGCAATATCAATGAAATATCTTTTAAAGCTGGAAAAATGTTAGGGTATAGTCAGTAATGCTTCCACAGATAAGCAAATGAGAATGAATGCACAGTCAATTTAACAAGGAATAAGAGTGTTGAGAACTTGGGCTGCAGGTAGGGGGGTGTCAGGAAAGGGCTTGAGAAGCAAATGAACTGTGCTTATTGGGAATCTAGGCACTCTGCAAGGCACAGGGGAAGAGAAATCACAACCAGATATATGAGAAACCCTTGTTCCAATGCTCAGAGACAAGAGACAGAAGGACAACCCACTGGTCAGTTTGTCCGGAAGAGAGTGCCCAAAGGGGAGGAATATGAAATAAGACTTGAATGGTAGATGGAAGGTAGTTTATGGAGGGCTTTCAATGCCCTATTATCCCCAAGGCAACTGGGAGCCACTGAAGATTTTTCAGTAGTGGGGTGCTGTGGTCAGATCTGTATTTTAGCTATCTACATTCCTGTATTTTAGGAATCTACATTTAGTGACTGTTTGGAGGATTGGAGAGGGACTCATGGAGGTCGATTAGATTATGACAGTCATCCAGGTGGAGAAGTGATAGTGCCTGAACACAATTCCTGGCACACAGAAGGTGCATAATAAATGCGAGTTGGTTAAATGAACCAAGGAGGAGGAAGGATGAGTAGAAAGAAGGGGATGGAGAATGTTGTGCAGGTAGAATTTGACAATGTTTGGCAACTGATTACTGTAGGGGTTGGGAGGAGGGAGAGAGCACGTTCAGAGTGGGGTATCAGGGAAGGCTTCTTGGAGGAGGTGGCATTTCAGCTGGCTTAGAACAACTGAAGGAATCCTAGGATCAGATATCTAGAAGGACCCTTGGAAGGGTCCTCAGACGCCCTCTAGTCCAACTGTCAACACTTAACAGGTAAGGAAACTGTGGCTCAAGGAGGCTGTGATTTTCCCAATATCATCTGGGTCAAAACTATCAGAGGAATCTTGAAGATACTAAGACTATACATTTTAGACCTGGGATTCTTCACCATTTTGGGTGGTAATGGACCCCTTGGATGGTATCTAGTAAAGCCTCCTCAGAATCATATTTTTAAATGCTTAAAATAAAATGCAGAGGCTTACAAAGGAAGTCAATTATATTGACATATATTGATCCAAATATTTAAAAAACAAAAGAGAACAAGTCACGTTCACAGATCCCAGGTTAAGAATCCCTGGTCTAAGTAGAGAATTTCATTTATGGATGAAGATGCTAAAGCTCTTAGCGGTAAAAAAAAACCTTGGATAGTGTAGAGCAGGATCAGAATTTGAACCCAGATCCTCTGATTGAAAATCCAGTGATATAATTATTCCAGGTGGGAGGAACAGAATAAGCAATGCCTTAGAGGTAAGGAAATACAGAAAATAGCTGATAATCTAGAATTAACTAGCATAAGATGTGTATGTGTGTTTGTGTGTGTGTGTGTTTGTGTGTGTGCAGATATGTATGTGTACACATACATATCCACACACACATATGTGTATATATACACACACACAAACTGACATATACATATATACACAAACACACATATACATACATACATATATACATACATCTACATGTATGTGTGTACATCTATATCTATCTATCTAGGGATTAGTGGGCACTCTCCCCTCCAAAATAACTTGGGATCCATGGATGATCTTTAGCCCCAGACTAGGGAAGGGAAATTTCTTTCCTTCCTGCCTTAATCGAGTTTCCATAGAGCTTTCCACAGAGTTTCCAGAGAGAAGGATGGTTTATCCAGGAGGGCCCTTCTAGGCTCTATTTGCAAAGAGGATAGAACTGACATTGGGCAATTGCCTTCAAATGGAATGGGTGTCAGGAGCCTTGTGCCTGGAGAGTGAAAACTGATCAGATTCGTGGAAACTCTTCATCCCATCCTGAAGTAGCTGCTTTCGAAAAGTCTTGAATAATTGCTATTATTTTTTCCTAATCTAAGATAACTTTACATTTATGCTTGACTGAAGCTCCAGTCACATCTGTCCTGGGAGCCAATGAGAAGCCAGAGTTTTCGATAATATATGCAAAGGCCCCTTGGCTGCCCCACATCCATCATCCTAAATGATGGAATTTACATCATTAATCATTGGCGGTAATAGAAAAGTCATTGGAATAGAATGTTGTCACAGGATAGATGTCTCCCAATCGCATATAAATGTCTTGGCTTTGCTGCAGCATTTGTACTCTAGAAAAGCTTTGGCTTTAGAGCGGCATTTATCTGGCATCCAGAAACCATCAACAATAGCCTTTCCCATTGACAGGCCCTCCTTAGTGGACACCATAAACTCTCACAGGGCCTTGCACTGTCCCAGATGGGCCTTGAGAAGTGGATCATCTCTCCCACCCCATCCCTTCAGATGACAGCGATTTGGCAAGGGGAGGAAAGGTTTGCATTTAGTTAATTTATATTTGGTGTTAAGAGATTCATGGCTGGTCAATGGTGGGGAAATTGATAAAATGCTTAGTTTCCAGTAAGTTGAAAGCCCCAGGGCTACACCAGCTTTAAAAACATGTCACAGGAAGGAATTCTCACCCTGTCCACATTTCTGCCATGCTTATCACAAAGGTGGAGAAAAAGATAAAAATCTCCCTTGGCTTTGTTGATAGGTTAAGCAAATTCCATTTTGCTGAGGAGCACAGATGCAGGAATAAGCAGTGGTTGAACGGAAGGAAAGAAAAAAGAAACAAGGAAAGATGGGAGGAAGAAAGAGAAAAGGGTAAAGGAAAGAAAAGAAGGACAAAAGAAAGGAAAGTAAGAAGAAAGGAAGGATGGAAGAATAAATAAGGCAAAATAGAGAAGGAAGAAAGGAAGGAGGAAATAAACAGAGGAAAAAAGAAGATAATGAAGGAGAGGAGAAAGGAAAAATGATAGAAAACAATCAAGGAAGAATGATAGAAAGCAAAGAAAGGAGGAGGGAAAGAAAGCAAGAGGAAAAGGAAGGAAGAATGAAAAAGGGAATAAGGAAGGAGAAAAGCAAGTAAAGAAGAAAGAAGAGAAATAAAGGAAGGAATATAGGGAGAAAAGAAAGTGAAATAAGAAGGAAAGGACAAAAGAGATCAAAGAGAGAAGGAAGGGAGGAAAATAAGGGAAAGAAGGAAAGAAGCAAGAAAGAAAACCACTAAAAAGTGAAACAATTTCAGATCAATTTAGATGAAAAAAAAATGAGGTCCTCAGCATTTTCTGGCTGGCATTTCTCTTTCTTGTGAGTTGAAATACTTTATTTTTGGAAAACTCTGATTTGCTGACACCCCTTCCTGGATGTTTGTGTGTTATTTCTCTGATGTGAGCCATTTGCTAGAAAGGTGCACATGCTGGCCAGGATCATCATATGGTGGCTGCGGGATGGGGTTTGGGGAGAGGGAGGCGTTTTGTTGGAGCCTGGAGGAATCATCTCTGTTTTGACCTCTACAGTATGGTGGGCAGTGCCCCAGTGGCAGAGGAGGGCCTTGTGATTAGGCGGAGTGCCCCAGTCTCTGATCTCAAGAAAACATTCCCAGGGAAGTTTCAGTGTTCTTGTTGGGGCACACCCATAGATTGGGAGTAGGTGTCCTGTTTTATTCCAGAACTGAGGGAACAATGGTAGGATTTTGTTTCATTAGAAGATGAGGTATCCTATAGTCATAGACTCTTAAAACTGAAGGGTCATCCAGTTCAATGACCTCATTTTACAGATGAAGAAACTGAGGGCCAGAGAAGCAGAGTGGAGAGTTTTGACATATTAAGTGGAAGAACCAGAATTATTAATTAATTAATTAAATTAAAAACATCATTAATCATTGATTAGTACCCAAGTCTTCAGATTCCAAGTAGATAACTCTTTGATAAGACATATTCTATTGATGGAAAAGGAGTTGCCTCATTTAGTTTTTCTTATGAGAAGTTTTATAAAAATCATGAAATTTTAGACCTCAAAGCAACCCCAGAGAGGACTTTTCGTTCAATCTCCTCTTTTTACAGAGCACCAAACTTGGGTTGAGACAGGGTAAGTGTCTTATCTCAGGCTACATGAGAGTTTGTGTCTAAGGCATCTGAAAACATGTCAGAAATAGTCCCAGAACTGTTTTCTGTGTGAGGAAAGGTTAATTCAATTTAATTCAATTCAACAGACATATATGAAGCACAGGCATTGTGCTAAGTGCTTCAGACAAAAATAAGACAATCCCTTCCCTCAAAGAGCTTACAATCTAATGGAGGAAAATAGCACACCAAAGGAAGATAGAAAGGGGGCATATGGGTATTTGGGGGGTACCCCATGCAGGGGCATGATGCTCTTCAGTCTAAATCAAGCAGAACTGATAATGGAAAATGGAGAGCTTTGAATTTGGGGTGAAGAGATTTTGAATTTCCTTTGGTTAATTATGCCTAGAACAAAACTAGTAGAAACCCTCTCCAAAAGGCTGTTGGAGAAGTGCATGATGGGAGCATAGACTATACCATATTGTTGATAAAGACCAATGGATTCCAGAGGACCAGGGTAGAGAATTCAAGATACATTTTTGGACTATTAAGTGCCTACTGTGTGTAAAGCATTGAGGATACAAATAAGTTAAAGCAGGACCTGTTCTTGAGAAGTTCACAATTAAGGATGTCGAGGATGGGTTGGAGAAGCTGCATATGGAAGGTTTTCAGCTGCAAGTCAGGTCCTGTGGTCAAAGATTTGCAGTTTCATGTACAATCCTCTTCTGCTCCTCAGCATATATGGAAATGCTCATTGTGTCTGGTCTTTGTTGCTCAGGATAATATGGAAATAAAATTTTTTAAAAAACCGAGTTGTACTCTAGCCCTGGGAACGGTATTAGAATGCCCCATTGGAGACCTAGCTCTGCTGCTTACTCATTACAGATGGCCTTGCCCTAATTACCTGACCTTTCTGAGCCTCAGTTTCCTCATTTGGCAAATAAAGAGATTAGAATAGATGGTCCCAGACATCCCTTCCATCTCTAGGTCCATGTTGCTACAATAGCTATAATCTCCTAGTGTCCAAGGAAGACCAGTCTAGTGGTGTCTTGACTCCCAGTTGGAAACTCCCTCGGTTCTATTATACTGACCATAGTGCCCTGGAATCCATTCTCTCAGCTGACCCCAAGGCCAACTTCTTTGTAATCCTAGCAACTTAGCCTGATTCTTGGCACATAGTAAGCACTTAATGCTTATTGATTAATTGACTGAAATAAGCATCCCAGGGCTAATAGGAAGTTCCATCTTTAGTTTCTCACATGGAGGCATTATATTGAGTTACCTGCTAATGAGCAAAAGAGGATTTCAGCAGGGACTGCTCTGGTTCCCTGCATACAGAAGATACTTAATAGATGTTGGTTGAGGAAGTGAGTGAATCAACACTGCTAATCCCAGCTCTTCCAGTTACTCCGCAGGACTTCAGGTAAATTACTGCTTCTATGAGCCTGTAAAATGAGGGAGTTACATAAAGATGCCCTTTGAAGTTCCTGCTGCACCTATATCTACAATTCCTGGGTAACATGGAACAAATCACTTTTCCTTTCTAGGCCTCTATTTCCTCATTTGTAAAATGAGGGGATTGGACAGAATGCCCTCTCAAGTTCTTACTAGCTTTTAGGGATTTGTGATCTCTGTGTGATCTAGGACAGGTCTCTCTGGCCTTGGTTTCTTCATCTATCTATGGAGGGGCGAAACAACATGACCTTCAAGATCCCTTCAAACACTGCCTATGATTCTGGGATCCCATAATAATATGAAGAGAGGTGTAATTTAAAATCTTTATGCCTGGAGCAAAGACCACAAAATTCCCCTGGGTGAGAAGATCGCTCATGTAGGTGGGAGAATGGACACCACTCTGTAAGGGAGAGATGGAGCCTTTAGGACACCAAGGGGAGGCTGCCATGCTGGGGGGAAAGGTAAGGGAAGAGAATTCATCCCAGTCACCATCTGGTGGTTTCTTATTTTAACTAATTATTCTTGCTAACTAGGTCCTAAGTTCTGTCATCTCTATGTTGATCAAGGCCTGCAAGCACCCTCTAAGTATGGTACCTTAGAGTTGTCTCAGTGAGAGCTTGCCCTGTTAGAGCTCTGATGGCTAACACAGTTTTATAGACTACCTACTGTGTGTTAAGGCACCTTGCTAGGTGTGTGTGTATGTGGGGGGACGGACAAAGAGGATTAAAGGTCAATCCCTGCGTTCTGAGGTCTGTGTCGCTGTTTCTCCATGCCGAGAAACCAAAGGCTTCATAGCTTTGGTCCACATTCTGTCCTTTCCCCTGAGAGAGGATGAAAGGCATCTGTAGAAGAATTTGCTGTTTCCTGTCCCAGCTTCTTTCCCTCCCTCCCCTACTGGTTTTCAGCTCTGCTTTTTCTGATCTGGGCCCATGTGAGGAGGAAATATATATTTAGACAGTTCTGTACTTTCCGTGGTAACAGTCACCTATTCCTGGTGAAGAATGAGGAAAATGGGTCAGCGGTATTTACTAAGAAGCCAGTTCCAGCTCCTTTTCCAAGGCTATTTATAAACTTAAAAAAAAGTTAGCGAAGTTTTAAAAAGGAGAATGGGAGCTAAAGTACATGTGAGTACCCTTGCTATCACTACAACTGAAAATCTAGTCTTTGAGAATGGAAATGAGTTACTTAGAGCAGATAGAAACCTTGCAAATAGTGATTTTGATGGGTTTTGGCAGACTGAGTTTTTTTTCGCCCCTTGGTCTGATTTCTTTATAACTTTTTCATAGGACGTGCTCTTTCTTGGGTGTCAGGGGGCCCAGCCCAGCAGTGGTTGAAGTCGGGTTCAGTTCCGGTCTTCATTCTTCCTGTGTCTGGTGTCATGACAACTTTCTCTGCGTTTTGAGGCTCGGAGAATAGCTGACGCTAATGAATGGGTAGTGATCTGGGCCAGCCTTGCCCACTGGGGCAGGATGATGTCACAGGCGCAAAGAAAGGCCGATCTCCTTGAGCCTGGGGACTTGAGGAAGTTATTTCTGAACTTGGTCATTCAATCCTTAGCGCTCCAAGGTGGAAAAAGGCCACAGGGCAGTGGCTCTCAGGCATGACAGAATATAGCTAGAGAGGAAAGAAATTAGCTTTGGAGTCAGATTCAAGTCCCACTTCTGACTCTCTGACTCTCCTTGGGTGAGCTTGGGTCAGTCCCTTAATACTTCAGTTTCCTAGAATGTACACACCAAAGGAAGGGCATTGATAAACTTATGGGTGAAAGGCCTAAAGATCATAAAATATGAATAGTCATTGAAAAAACTAGGAATGTTCAACTTGGACAACAGAAGACATGGAGTGGAGGTGGGGACAGGATACTTGATTTCTTAGACAGCATTCTATTCTCCATCTCCACACCTTTGGACTGCTTCTTTCCTGAATCGTTACTTTCTCCCGATTTCTCTTTCCCAGAATTGCTGTTGTCCTTCAAAGCCCAGCAGAAGTATCATCTTCTAGTTTACACGAGGCCTTTCATGATCTGCCTAGATGCTAGTGCATTTCCTCCACCCCAAGTCATCTTGTGGAATGAATGAGCAGATGAGAGTTTGTTCCAGTTGCCATAATGGCAGCTGAAGTAGGTGCTATGGAGTGCTTAAAGCTTGACCAGGCATGAAAGACACCAAGGTCATCCCCTGCACCCTGGGCCATTGCTAATCATCTAAACTTTTGTACTGCCGCTGTACTTTAGTGACTCTGGAAGAGAGTGAGGGTGGTGACTTAGAGCAACTCTGCCTCACTTAAATCCAACTCACCCATGAGTCAAGACATCACCCCATGATGTCCCTGGTCCTCTTTGAAAATGAAGGGTGATCAATATTATTATATAGGCACATATACATGTATACATACATATACATGTATGTATAAATACACAGACATACACATATATTCAAATATATGTATGTATGTTGTTTCTCTGGATAAAATGTAAGTTCTTTGAGGCTAGGGGCCATTTTTAGTTCTGTCTTTGTAGCAATAGAGGATGTTTTTAATTAATGCTAATTGATTGACATGAAGAGTTGGGATGCAAAAAGTTGCTCAGATTTGATATGATTTTCCCTAATAGGGCAGAATTAAGAGTGACAGGAAGAAGTTGTGGAGAGGCAGATTTCACTGCTGTGGAGGGCAATTGCTTTATAACAGGGTTGTCTCCAGGTGGAACAGGCTTCCTTGGGAAGAGAATGAGCTGTCTGTCACTAGAGGTCTACAATCAAAGTCTGGATGATCACTTGTGGAGAATGCTGTCAGAAGTATCCTTGTTCATGCTTGCATGTATGCCCACCT
Organism: Notamacropus eugenii; assembly: GCF_028372415.1. Classification (NCBI taxonomy): domain Eukaryota; kingdom Metazoa; phylum Chordata; class Mammalia; order Diprotodontia; family Macropodidae; genus Notamacropus; species Notamacropus eugenii. Next base: position 45,386,214 of record NC_092876.1, read on the forward strand.
AGGTATCCATCCATCCATCCATCCATCCATCCATCCATCCATCCATCCCTTCATTCATTCATTCATTCATTCATTCATTCATTCATTCATTCCTTCATTCATTCCTTCATGAGTTGACCCAAATAGCTTCTGAGGTCCCTTCCAACTCTGTGATTCCAATACAAACTCTTTCTCTGAAATCTTTTGTGAAAGCTTTTCATAATAGTTTCCCCTTGCTTAGTATAAATTTTGTATGTCCTTATCTGCCTACATGTTGTATTATGTAAGGCCCCTGAGGTCAAGAATGGTTTCATTTTTGTCTTCGGCCTAACAGTGCTTGGAAAATAATTGGCACTTAAAAAGTGTTTGTTAAATCAGAATGAATTGGGAACAGGTACTGAGGCTTTCCTACCTGTATTCAACATAAATATAATGTTAATAATGATAAGAATAGCTAGCATTTATATAGCTAGCATGCATTTTACAAATATTATCTTGTTTTAAGAAAAACAACTCTGGGAAGTAGGTGCTATTATTATCCCCATTTTACAGAAGAAGATACTGAGACATAGAGGGCAAGTGACTTGCTCAAGGTTATCCAGCAAAGTATCAGAGGTAGGATTTGAATTCACATCTTCCTGACTTATGGTCTCAGTGATCTGTCCACTGCACCACTGAGGGATAGTTGCCTCAATAAATACAAATTCAGAATGTTCCAAAAGCCTCGGGGTAGTTTTATGCTACTAGAGCTTGGGATTTTTGCAATGCCCTATAATGTACAAAATAGTTAAGCATGGAAATGAATGTTGAAGGCTAAAATAAATACATTAATAAAAAATAGATAAGCACAAAGTAATTTGGAAGAGAGGGTCCTAGCTGTCAGGGAGCTCAGGAGAGGAACCATATTTGCAGGGGACACAGAGCTAGGAAGGATCATTAATACCTTGCGTGACAGAGTCAGGAATGGTCAGCACATGAAGGACAATGAAATGGAATCAGGCTGTAAAGGTAGTTGGAAGCCAGATTGCCAACCTGGAGAATTTTGTAATTTATCCTAGAGATGACAGGCAGCCATTGATTTTTTTAGGAAAAGGGTGGGGTGGGGTGATGGGGCCAGATCTGTGCTTTAGGAATACTCATTTGGCAGCTGTGTAGAGCATGGATTAGAAACAGGGAGAGGCTGAAAGCAGGGGACCAAGATAGAATAGAAAGCTATTTCGATAGTCCGAGTGAGAAGTGGTGAGTTTGAGCAGTAGGGGAGGCTTTGGAAAGAGGAGAGGGGGAGGGAAGCATCCAGGATCACTGGTTAACTGGAATAGTGATGGTGCTCTTAACAGAATAAAAAGAAGTCTGGGGGAGGAAATGGGTTTTGGGGAATTTATAATGAGCTGTGTTTTGCACATGTTGAATTTGAGATGCTATTGGATATCTCAGCAAAAATGTCCAACAGGCAGTTGGTGATGTGGAGCTGGCTGGAATTCAAGAAAGAAATTAGGGCTAGAGGTATAGATTTGGGAGTTGCCTGCAGAGAGGTGATAATTGAAGCCATGGTAGATGATAAGATCACCATGGGAGAGAGCATATAGAGACGGAAGATAATAGAGGGTAGAGTCTTGGAAAGGGAAGAAAGGATGACCCAAACCTAGTGAATGGAATGAAGATGAGTTAACAAAGAAGCCTGAGAAGAATAGTCAGGTAGGAAAAGAACTGAGAGAGAGGGGGAGAGAGAGAGAGAGAGAGAGAGAGAGAGAGAGAGAGAGAGAGAGAGAGAGAGAGAGAGAGGTGTTATGAAATCTGAGGGAGGAGAGAAGCTTACAGTTTAGCTGGAAGATGAGATGTGAAACAGGGAATGTATCCGTCATTATTACATGATAAATGAAATAGAACTGCAAAATAAAATTGCCTGTGAGATATAAGGGAGTAGGATGTAACTGATGGGTGAAAGGAGAGGGATTGTATATGACTTCACCTTGGAGGTGACATTTAAGTTAGAGTGAGTAAGGATTCCAAAGGTCAGAGGCAGAGAAAGGAGAACAATGAATGCGTTCACCAATTAGCGATCTCTGTTTATACTTTCCTTGGGGAAGGTCATCATTTGTTCCTTTAAGACAGACTTTAATAATTGGGTATAGACTAGCTTTCTTGCAGTTCCTCAGACATAACACTCCATCTCCAAACTCTGTGGTTTGGTGCCAGCTGTCTTCCTCCTCTCTCCCCACCCCTGCCATTTCTGAAATGCCCTCCATCCTCACTTCCTCATTTTAGAATCTCTAGTTTCCTTCAAAACTCAACTCAAGGACCGAATCCTAAATGAGGCATTTCCTGGTCCCCTAACTGCTTAGCCAAGTCAAATTAAAAAGCATCCATTAAGCATTTAGGATATACTGGGGGAAAAAAAGAAAGATAGTCTCTTTGCTCAAGGAATTTATAATCTAATGGGGGAAGCTGTATAGTGGAAGTTGGAGAGGAGGAAGGTACCCACACAGGGACGTGTGTGTGTGTGTGTTTGGACGGTTTTAGAAGAACCAACTGATCAGAGCAATGGATGGAATGATCTTCCAGGATGAGGAGGCTGCTTGAATGGAGTGAGATTCCCAACGTAAGATCACTGTATCCTGGTGAAGAAAGAAGTCCAGAGAGTCAGGAGCAGAGAGGAATGACTGAAGGAGTACATGCCCCTTCCTCCCTCTTCTCTTCTCCTCCCCCATTACCTTGTATTTATTTTGCACACACAGGCTTATATAGAGGGATGTGCTGGTAAATGTTTAACAACCAGGTTTCAGAAATCCATGACACACTTTTTCGTTTAACATGCCCAATTAACATTTTCTCTACCACTTTCTTAATTCTAGACTATGAACACAACAATAAATCAAGCCCTGAATTTTGCTGATTTCCAAGTTATAAACGCTCACACCAAACATTTAACAGTCCTACTTTCTCCAGCTTATTGTGCTCTGAACTGTTCCTAGCACATATGTATCCTGCTTATGTGTGTACATGTTATCTCTGTATATAAAATGGAAACTCCTTGAGGGCAGGGACTAATTCCTTTTTTCCCTTTGCATCCCCAGCGCTGTGCCTGGTATGTGTTGTGGTTCAGTCATTTCAGTCATATTGGATTCTTTGTGGCCCTATTTAGGGTTTTCTTGGCAAAGATACTGGAGTGGTTTGCTCTTTCCTTCTCTGACTCATTTTACAGATGAGGAAACTGAGGCAAACAAGGTTCAGTGACTTGCTCAGGGTCACCCAGCTAGCAAGTGTCTGAGGTCACATTTGAACTCATAAAAATGAGACTTCCAGACTCCAGGCCCAACACTATCTACTGCACTAACTACCTGCCTGGTACCTAGTAGGTGCTTACTAAATGTCTAATTGATTGGTTGATAGATTACAGATCTCATCATGGAAATTTGTTGATGGAACCAGAGACTCTGCTATGAAATATGAGCCCTAAAATTAATAATAATACTGTCTTGCGTTTCTATAGGACTTACTATGTGCCAGGAAGTATACTAAACACTTTATAATGGTTATATCGTTTGATCCTCACAATAATCCTGGGAGGCAGGTGGTATTATTATCCCCATTTAGAAGATGAAGACACTGAGAGAAACAGAAATGAAATGACTCGCCCAGAGTCACGCAGCTAGTTAAGTATCTGAGGCAGAATTTGAACTCGGGTCTTCCAGACTCCAGGCCCAGCACTCTCTACAGTGCCATCTAGCTGCCAAGAGTGCTTGGGGAAATTCATGCATTATCTTTTCCTCCTGGCTTCTAATTAGCTTGAAGCAAGATGGAACATATTGGTTAACCTTTGAAGGAGGAGTGGGAGGAGGACCCTAATTAATGCCTTTTGCCTGTTTTTCTCCCTGCTCTGGCCATTGGCATATTTAGAAGCCACACTTACGCAGCCAGGTAATTAGTGGAATTGAGCAGGTGAATGTCTGGTGAGAGAAGAGTGAGCATTAGGACCCCTCCCCCCCAATCTTTCCGTTTGCCAGAAAAACAGAAGGTCAGTTTGGAGCTTCTAGAGAGCTTTGTTATCAGTCTGTGGTCATATTTTTTCTTACCTCTGTAATATTTTTCCTTGGGGAAATAAGGAGCAGAAGAAGGTGATATGCCAGCCACATGGCTAATTATGGGCACTATTCTAGGATGGGGGCTTGCTGTCTGAGTCTATCTTGTTATTGTTGTCTGCTAGTTGTGTGTGTGGAATTCCTCACCTCCTTTCAAATTCATTTTGGAGCTCGCAGAAGTTGTCTGAGGCTCCCACTGCCCTTGCCCTCAGTTCAAAATGGAAATTGCTCATTTTTCTTCTCCCCCCCCCCCCCCCAATCTGGCTTCAGGTTGAAGGACATCTTTGGAGAGGAGAACATTGGGACCTGGAGGAGACCAGATGTGCCAGGACGGTGGGTTGTACCCTGGGACCTTTCACTACCCAGAAACCTAGCCCTGATGGGGAAGGCATTGTTAAAAATTTAGAAGTCAGCCAGACTGGGCACTCCCATCTATTGTGCCTGGCTGCAACCAGACAAGCAGCAAATACAAAACAGTCCACCATTATTGGGCACCTACCAACAAGTCAACAAGCATTTATTAAGTGCCTTCATGTGTGAGGTACTGTAAGACAAAAATGAAGCAGTATCTTCTCCCAAAGAACTTCCATTCTACTGGAGGGAGTAGGAAGGGAGGGACAGAGCACAGCCATGGAAGATCTGAGTTTGGAGTCAGATGAACTGGGTTCAAATCTCTACTTGGTTATTTCTACCTGTGTGACCTGAGCCAAGTCACTTAACTCTTGTTAAGTCTCAGCTTTCTCTTCTGTAAAATGCAAGGGTTGCATGAGATGGCTTTAGATCTAGGATTTTAAATGATTTGTCTGGGCCTCGGTTTCCTCATCTGTCAGACAGAAGAGTTGAACTAGACATTTTCTGAGGTCCTTTTCCACTCTATGATTCTATGTACACAGATGGGTAAATACCATATATCAAGAATATTATATGTATATAATATATTATTATGTGTAATATAATGCTATTATATTAGCATTATTACCATGTATTAAAGAATATTTAAAAAACATAGTAATTTCAGGTTTTGCAGGGCACTGAGGACACTGGGGAGGTTGAATCCAAGCTGAGCATTGATGGGAACCAAGGATTCCAAGAAGTGCAGGTGTGTAGGGAGAGCACGACTAGGTGTAGGGAACAAAAGTGTGGAGGTGGGAGATGGGATCTCATGTATGGGGAAGAGAGGTTAGGTGAGTTTGTCTGGAACATAGAATACAGGGGAATGTGGCATAATGTGAGATCAGCCTGGGAAAGGTAGATGGGAATCAGACTGTAAAGGACTTTAAAAGCCAGCCAGAGAAGCTGATATTTTTATTTTAGAGGCAATGAGTAGCCTGTGAAGCTTATTGAGCAAAGGAGTGACATAGACCTATGCTATAGAAGCATCAGTTCAGTAGCTGTCCAGAGAATGGATTGGAGGGCAAAGGGGGTGGGGGTGGGGGAAGACCAATTAGAAGGCTATTGAAATAGTTTAAGTTGGAATTGATAAGGGCTTGAGGAAGACAAGATTGCATTCCAAGAGACAAATTCTATGGGGGAATTAAAAGGACAAAAGGAAAAATTAAGAAATATTGAGCCATCCTTGATCAACTGTGAGTTGAATATGAGATTCGTTAAAGAAAAAAAAAAGGGGAAAGTCTTCCCAAACCAGCTTTTATTTTTGAATCTGATGATAAATAGCCCAGAGACCTGGTTAGCCTGTAGGAGTGGCGAATTGAAATACAACTAGAAGCAGAGGTATTGTCGAATAACAAGGTATTATGGAACCCATCAGCTGTGAGTTACCCACTTGGCAGTTTGGAAGTAAAAACCTTTCCTCCCTTACAAGGCCAAGTGACTCTTAATTCATCCCGGGAGATTTCACGTTAAAATGTGTTCACTGCCAGCTGACAAAAGACGTGAGTCCAGATTTATTACATGGGCACCTGCAGTAAAAAAATGACGGATGATGAAAATGTATTTAATTATCATTCAATGCCACATCTCTGTCTGCTCCAGTCTCACTGCTCTAGCTGTTGGCACCCACTTTATTTTAAAGTCAATGTGCTTATCTGGAGAAAAGCCTGCTCTCCCTGAGTAAATTGACTTGTGGGAGGAAGGAAATGACGAACTCCTTTAGACCCAGCTGAACAAATTCAGATTTGTGTTGTATTCCCGGGCATTAATTATCTAATCCGCTTGACATCATATCAACTCCAGGACGAGGCTTTGACAAAGAAGACCTTTGTGAGAAGTCAACTTTTCCTTGCCCTTTCTGAGCTGAAATGAATGATTTCCTGCATCTTGTTTGTAGAGTGTGAGCTGATGGGATCCTGGGACTGGTGAGCTGTTTGCTCTTTGGAATCACAGAATGTTGGAGTTAGAAGAGACCTGAGAGGTCATCTAGTGAAGTTCAACCTCCTTCAAGGATGATAGGGTTTAGAGCTTCTTGGATCACATGGACTAGGAGTTCTTAACCTTTTTGTGTCATGGACCCCATTGGCAGTTTGGGGAAGCTTACAGGCCCTGTGTTTTTAAATGCATAAAATCAAATTACAAAGGAAGTCAATCATATTAAAATTGTTATCAAAATATTTTAAAAAACAAGTTTATAGGTCTCAGATTAAGAACTTCTACTGCAGACTATTCTAGACCAACCCCCTCAGAGGATGGATATATAAATGAAAAAAATATTTATTAAATGTTTATCATGTACCAGCATGGCTGAATTTTCACCCAAGCCTAGGGTGAATGACATGAGGTTATGCATGCAGAAAGAGATGTGACTTCAGGTTGGTGGAGAGAACGTTGTGAGTATCTAACTAAGGGGGAGAATTGATGCAAGTGAGACATGTGAAGGACAGAAAGATTTTGGAAACTGTAGACATGAAAGGAATATCCTTGGCTGCCAACTTTCCTCCATACAGACTTAGGAAACTTTTACATTGGGTGAGACTAGCACCTTGGTTTGAACTGAATTCTCATCTCATTGCCACTGAAGAGCCCATTTGATCTTATGTATTTTCTGATAATATTCTAATCTGTATAACTCCAATTTTTGTTTGCTCTTTTGCTTGGATTAATGGGTTTAGTTAGTATTCACTTTTTGTGATGGTGTTTTATGTAACTAGTGTTTTGTGAGAAGGGGCCAGCCTAGTAGGTATAACCTTGGGCAACGCTTCCTTCTTAAGAGTGACCAGGGAAATGGCTTTTCTTTTAAATGCCTAAAATAACCATAACCTTAGCAAGCAAATATTTATGAGGGGGAGATATGCTAGTCTCGTGCCTCTCTTGGAGATGGGAAAGGTAGGAGCAAATGCCTAGCTAAGATCCTTGTCCTGTTCCCCTCAAGACTGAACTTACAAGTTACAAAAAGTCAGTGTAAGCCTGTCTAAAGGGCACTGGACTGGAAGACCTGGGTTCTAATCATGGCTTTTAGAAAAGAATGGACCAGATTCCAGACATGTCTATTTGTGCCACCTTTGAGTCACTTTTAGATAATACATGAACATACATATCTTTTATGGGCACACACACATCTCATGCCAGGTACTATACTAAGTACTAGGGATTAAATATAAAGTGAGACAAGTCCCTGTCCAGGGACGGCAGTATTTAGGGATGCATTTGGCATACCCTTTCCATGAACAGTGGTAGCAGGACAGTATAGATTTGATTACCGAGCTTGGGGGCAAGAGGTGGGAAGGAGAGTGAGGAGTTATCCTCTCGGAGGCAGGAGAGATGGTGAGATGACCTAGGTGGATGGCATAGTCTTGTCTGGTAATCTGGAACCAGCTTGTTGGGCTAGTTGAGTTTGGGATTAATCAGTTGCCACCTCAACCGAGGGCAATTTCTGAAGGACTAGTCTGGATGAGCTATTTTATAGGTAGAGAGAAGCTGGATCATGGCAGATTAGATGGCAAGAAAAGGTGAATTGTGAGATGGAATGTAGAGCATGGCCTCGGGATCATTCTGCTTTACAATTGTTTCACTCATGTCCAAATTTTCATGACCCTGTTTGGGATTTTCTTGGCAAAGATCCTGGAGTTTGTCATTTCCTTCTCTAGCTCATTTTACAGATCAGGGAACTGAAGCAAACAATGTGAAGTGACTTGCCCAGGATCACACAGCTAGTCAGTGTCTGAAGCCAGGTTTGAACTCAGGTCTTTCTGACTCCTAGCCTGGCACTCTATCCATTGAGCCACCTAGAATTGGAAAATACCTTATAGACCATCTAGTTCAACTCCCTTCTTTTTACAGGAAAGGAAACTGAGGCCAAGATAAATTACATAATTAATTGAAGTCACATAATGACAGAGGTATAATTAGAGCTCAGAACTCCTAGTTAGTGCCCTTTTGACAGGATTACACTGACTGTAAAAATTGGAGTTTCCTCTGACTTGTGGGAGGAGATCAAGGAATGACTTGGATCAAATATTCCCCTACTCCTGGCCATAAACTCCTTGTAGCTGTTGTCCTTTAAGTCTCCTCTAAACCCTTTGAGAGGTGGAATCCCAGTGGCCTTGGACACAGTGTGTGAGGTTCCTCTCACAATGAAACCTCTCAAATCCTTGTGAATCTCTGGCTTAGTTACTAAAGCCTGTGCCGTATTCATGAGCCTAAGATTATATGGTTTGTGGGAAAAATAGCCCAGATAAGAGGCAGTATCTAATGTTGCAGTTTTCCTGCCCTATCTCTTGTTATCCCAAGAAGCCACTCAATTTTTTGTGTGTTACGGGAGTCAGTACAACAGGATTGGATTTCTTCACAGAGGGGAAAATATAATAAGTACACTAACAGTTTGGGTGTAGGAGAAGAGTGAAACTATTAAAGCTTTCTAATGAGGGTTGAGGAAGGTCAGTGGGTGGGGGAGAGTGACAGACAGCAGAGTAGGACTTTGGGAATGAGGATGGGAGTTGTGGACTCTTTGGGTGGTGATGTCTGGTGGGGTGGGGAGGGACTGGATAAAGGAGTGCTCTTAAAAATGAGGCATTGGCCTGATGCTTTCCCTGTTTTCTCTTGATGGGCCTGGTTATTCATAATAGCACCAGCTGAGCCCCCAGGCTCTGTGCAATCTTGACCTGAGAATTTCAGGAGAGGTTGGAAAGGTGTAGGCTGTTGGTTTGAGCCCTGGGGCTGAGCTGCTCCCAGATGCTCAGCTTCTTAATAAAAATGCAGTACTAGATTTAAACCTGGTTTTTAATATGTACTTTTGGTGAGCAGACCAGAATACTGACTTGAAACCAAGAGGACTTTTTCATTTAATCATTTTTAAAGAGTTAAGTTGGAAGAAGGTCATCTGTATATTCCTGTTTTTTTAAAAAAGGAAACTGAAGATGAAGGGCTCAAGACATAATAAGCAAGATTCCATAGAAACATAGAATGCTGGAGATGAGATGACCCTGAGACTGTGGAATATCAGAGAGGGAAGTGGCCTTAGAACATGGAATGTGAGAACTGAGAGGAGCCTTACAACCTTTAATATCGGTGCTGGGAAGGGCCTGAGGACATAGAATATTAGAGATTAGAAAGAGGCCCTAGAACTTGGAATGTCAGAACCAGGAGGAGGCTTAGAACATGGAAAGTCAGAGCATAAAATGCCACAACTAGGAGGGTCCTTAGAACAGAGAATCTCAGAGGTGGGAGGGCCATAGGAGATGCAGTGTGTGAACTGGGAGGGAATATGTTGTCAGAGCTAGAAAAAATGTGAGAATACAATATGTTAGCGCAAGAAGAGCCCCTAAAAGTTATCTAGTGTAATTTCTTTCCTCCTTTCTACTCCCCCCCTCAATATTTAAAAAAAGAATTGACTTGCCCAAGGCTACATGGTGTTTTCTTGACAGAGTCGGGTCAATGAATTCAACCCAGTGAACATTTTTTAAGCATCTATTCTGTGCAAAGGACTATTTAGAACCAGAATTCTACTTTCTAGCCATAGACATACAATGCCATATTGTTTTGTCTCTGGGGTGGCTGACCATTAGGTGGTGGGTAGGAAGGTGAGTGATCTCAGTTCTCTGGCGATGGGGATTAGTGAGGAAGAGAAATAGTGGTGCCATCTTGGTGATATCATAGCTGGCAAGATGGAATTTTGCCATGGCCCTGCTTCTTGGGTAAATCTCTACATTTCTCTGGGCTTCAGTTTCCTTTTCGGCAAACTGACAAAAAGGCCCTTTCTGCTCTAAATCTGGCAGCTTAATATTATGATCATATAAATCAAGGGAAAAAGTGATAAAGGAATTCTGGCTAGGCCCCATGCAAAGGGAAAGTGGGGGTTGCCATTTTCAAGGCTTGGGGACTTGATATAAAGGAGGGCCAAGGATGCTTCAGAGACCTGTGACACAATGGAGAGAATGCTAGATTTGGAGTCAGAGAAACTGGGTTCAAATCCGAACTTTCTCACATACTACCCATATGACTATGGGTAAATTATTTAATATCTCTGGGCCTCAGTTTCCTCAACTATAAAATGAGAGGGTCTTGGATGTCCTTTTGAGCCCTTGAGCTATGGTTCTAGGAAAGCATCGTGCCAACTTCGTCCTCCCCATCTCAGATCCCATTTTCTTTAGGAAGCCTTCCCTGACTGTTCTAGCAGGTGTGGATTTCTCTGGACTCCTACAGTAGCTACCCTTGTCAGTCAGTCAATAAGCACTTAGAAAATCTTGTTAGTATATTGGCCTACCTTATAATTTAATTGCTGCATTGATATGTTTCTTGTCTCCCAGACACTCACCAGATATGCAACTCCAGGCAAGCCACTCTATCTCTGTCTGCCTCAGTTTCCTTATCTCTAAAACAGGGATACCAATATTACCTACCTGATAGGGTTGTTGTGAAGATAGAATGAGATAATCTTTATAAAACACTATATAACCTTAAAGACCTACAGCTATTATTATCATCACCCAAAAACATGTTGCATTTGATTACTTTGTGTTTACTTTTTAATATTTATTTTGCATATACATGTGTGTACATTTATTTTCTCCCCTGATAGAATGTAAACTCTTCCTAAGTGGAGATTTGATTTATTCTTTGCAGTTGTATCTCCAGCACAGTGCTAGGCACATAGCAGTCACTTAACAAATACTGATTGATTGATGATCAATTTCTTGCGGGTGTACCACATAGCCGCCTTATAAGCATTCGCTGTATAAGGGAAGCAAAGCTTGAAATATGAAGAAAAGGGAGAAAGGAAGGTTTCCAGTCTATTTTCTCTCTTCTCTTTCTAGATAGTTCTCATTTCTCCATGTCGCATTCATTCATTTGCACATTCCTTCATTCATTGTTTTATTCAACAAGATTTATTAATACCTAGTCTGTACAGGACATCACACTAGACTCTGAGAGGATGACAGAAGATAAGACAAAAATCAGTCCTGGTCCTCAGGGAACTTACCCTGTGGGAGAGAAGCAGCAGGTGACTGGAATTGGCCTGGCATTTTCCAGAGCTCGTACCATAGAGCCAGGCACATGGTGAGCACTCGGTAAATACTTGATTGATTGAGAACCACTGAGAACCATCCCTTCACTTCCTGATGAAACTTAGTGTGTCAAGGGACTCCTTCCCCACCTCCCACTATATTGTTGTCATTCAGTCTTTCAGCTATGTTTAATTCTTTATGCCCCTTTTGGGGTTTTCTTGGAAAAAATACTGGAGTGGTTTGCCATTTCCTTCTCCAGCTCATTTTACAGATAAGGAAACTGAGGCAAGCAAGGTGAAGTGACTTGCCCAGGGTCACAGCTAGTTAGTGTCTGAGGCCAGATTTGAACTCAGAGCGATGAGTGTTCCTGACTCCAGACCTGGCGCTCTATCCACTGTGCTACCTACCTGACCCTCAAGCAGTAGACTTTTTATCTCTGTAAGACAACACAGACTAGGATTTTGATGGTGTTCAGGTCAGTTTAATCACAGTATTTCTGGGCAGTAATTTACCAGAGTGATTCTAAGCTGAGTAAGGTGACATCTCCTACATAGATATATTCAGATGGCATCAAAGACAGGAGATGAAACACGTCATTACTAGTTCATCAGGGTAACTCTGGGAGAAGAAATTAATGAGGATAATGACTCTCCTTTCCACATTAATTTTTATTAAGCATTTTATGTATTATTCCAAAACCACACACTATGCAGAGACAGCTTAGTACACATTATGTGTGATGTGTTTTGTAATCATCGTGTGGCCTTTGTCCAGGATGTGTAAGGGAAAACAAACATGATTGTTTTTCATTTGAAAGAAACCAACATGGTGATGCATGGATGGTCTCTGAAGCCACCTGTGGTACCAGCTTGCTTCCCTAACATGAAGCAGGGACTTTCTTCTCTGAAACTGACCTCAGCGTATCCACTCATGTTAACCTCTGAGCTGTGCCTTTTTCTGGGGCTCGTTCTCCAAACCTAGAAGAGGATATGCTTCCAGAAGGCAAACACTTTGACTTTTTACCTTTTGACTGGGTAAAGGCTATAGTGATCAAGTCTTTGAGCATTTACTGAGGGTTTTAGCATTCCATATTTCACCCCTGTCCTTCCTCACTCCCTCTTCCTCATTCCTAGAATCCCCTGGTCTCTTGGAATCTACCTCCTATGCAAAATTTTTCTTGATTTTCCTAGTTCAGGACTTCATAATTTGGGATTTTTGAACTTTTAAAGAATTGGTAATTGTATTTTAATATAATTGTTGTCCTTTGTAATTCTATGTATTTTATTTTATTCATTTAAAGATACTATTCCAAGAAAGGATTCCTAGGCTCTATCATCCTGAAAGGCTGTCACAGAAATGGTGAAGAACTGTAGTTAACATTAGTGCTTTTTCACTCCACAGTGATCATATGTATACTTACCTCAGTTGATCAATAAGTATTTAAGTACCTACTATGTGCTAAGCACTATGCCAAGTGCTGGAGATACAAAAAAAAGTTAAAAAAAACCCCAGTCCCTGCCCTTTAAGGACCTTACAGCAAGCAAACAAATATGTAAGAAGGGAATCCAAGCAATCCCCTGAATATGTGTTAAGCACCTACTATGCAAACCCGAGCTATGTGCTGGGGATTCAAAGACTGAAATGAACAACAGCTCCTTGCACTGACAGTAGTTAGTGCATCAGAGGGCTGTGAAAGTCCTATGTAAAAGTAAATTATTGATATTAATCTAGGTGGTCAGAGAAGGGAAATCTTGCTGCACACCATCTCCCTCTCCTAACTACTGGCTGAGTGACATCAATAGGCTGTGAGATTAGAGGTAGAATGGCTGATTTCTGTCCCTTTTCTCTCCTCTCCATCCTCAGACAGTCCTTACCTCCTAGGTGCTGCAGAAGGGGAAAAGGAATGAAATCAAACCTCCACGGAGAAATGAGTGCTCCGATATCCCCAGGCTGTCTGGATTCTTAGAGTTTTCTGGATTTCCTTGCAGTTTTCCAGGGAATTCATCTCTCTCTGCCCTCCCATGGCCCTTTTTCTTTTGTGTCTCTAATGTCAGTAATATTATATGTTATGGTTACCCGAATTAGCCTCTTTACAGAATCACGAATGCTAGCCTTGGAAGGGAGGTTGGGGGTCATCTAGGCCAGCCCATCTACAGCGACCCTCCCAGGTCATCCTGGTCTCTGTCTGAAACCCTGGGGAGGGGAAGGGGAAGCCCACTATCTCCCTAGGCAGCCCACCTTATGCTTGATCGCACCTATGCTGGGGAAGATCTTTTCATCAAACCTCAATTATCTCTGATAATTCCACTCATAGGCTAGCAAGGGGTGGGGACCCTGTGGCCTCGAGGCCATATGCGGTTCTCTAGATTCTCAAGTGAGGTCCTTTGACCGAGATGCACTTGAGGGTCTAGATGACAATCTTTCAGCCATTTGTAGACAGGAACCATGTTCCCCCTCAGTCTTCTCTTCTCCGAACTATACATCTCTAGGTCCTTCGATGATGTCATATGGGATATAGAAGGAGGGGAGAGAATACATATTTACCAAGTGCCTTTGAGCCAGGCGCTGTGTTAAGTGCTTTACACTGGATCCTTATTATCACCCCTATTTTTACAGTTAGCCTTTATCTTACTCAGAAAACTGAGTTAGATAAAGGCTAAGTGCCTTGCCCAGGGTCACACAGTTAGTAAGTATCTGAGGTTAGATTTGAATATATATCTTCCTGATTCCAGGTCTAGCACTGTATTCATGTGCCCTGGCCCTTCTCCATGTTGCTCACTCTCCTCCCAAAGCTTTCTAACTGGGAGAGGTGAAAGATTTGGAGATAATATCTGGTTTCTATGTGCATTTCTTGATTATCTGTCTCTCAGTACCAAGCATTTGATCACCATGTCAAATGGTTCAAATTCTTTTTCTGCCATTTACTAACTTTGGATGTCATTTTATTTCTCTGTGCCTCAGTTTTCTTATCTGTAAAATGAGTAGATTAGCCTAGATGATCTCCCAGGTCTCATACTTCAACATTTCCATGGATCTGACGTTTCATTGCTTCCTTCCATGGCGTATGTCTATCCTAACCCTTCTCTTTGTTCTGTGTGAGACTTGTCCATACCTCTTCTGTAGATCTCTCAGTCAATAACTAAGCATTAAATTTGTCTACCATGTACCAGACACTGTGTTAAGTCCGGAAGCATAGAAAGAAAGGCAAATGATAATACCTGCCCTCAAGGAACTCACAGTCTAATGGGGGAAACAACAGGTAAACCAAGCTATAAACAGGATGAATTGGAAATTATCAACCAAGGGAAAGCATTAGCGTTGAAGGGGAAAGGCTTCCTTTAGAAGGTGGGATTTTAGTTGGGACTTGAAGGAAGCAGGGGAAGCCAGAAGACAGGGATGAGGAGGGAAAACCTTCCAGGAATGGGGGACAGCCAGAGGGAATGCCCAGAGCAGAAAAATATCTTGTTCTTGGAACAGCTGGGCCACTGATATTAAAATGAAGAGGACATGATGGGGAATAAGGTATAAGAAGCCTGAAAAGGTGGGAAGTAGGGCTAGGTTATGAAGAGCTTTGAATGCCAAGCAGTAGAAGTGATGTATCTGTTGGACTTGTCTTCAGCATTCTGGGTCCCTTCCTGTAGTTCTCTTGGATAACAGTGGAGCCCTAGTCTAGCTAATCCTTGTTCTTGGCCCATCATTTGACTTTCCCTGCCCCTTTGGGTAACCCATCACTTTAATTCTTTAGAGATAGTGGTTTTCCGTGACTCATAGCCATCACAAGAAGAATATTGATGATTGAAAAAAAAAATAGACCTTGACTTTAGGGAGAAGTTTGGGGTCATTAAAAGCCATGTGCAATTTCCCAAAGGCAACCCAGCTCAAGCTTCTTCACTTCTCAAGCTTGTGGGCCTGGCTCATTATCAGTTTGCAGTATAGGTTCAAGACCAATGAATTGATATACCAGTTGGTACAGCTGCCCATCACAGTCTGGAATAGTCAGCATTTTTCATACACTTGTTTTTCCTTTGTGAATAGTTAGACTGAATTCATTTGCGTGATTATAGATCTCATTTGGGAGGGTCTGCAGTTCTGGGTTTGATGCAATTTGAACAATGTCTTTCCAGAGTGAAGGCATTTGGAGGGCCTTCACTGTCTGTAGCAGGTGGTCTTCACCTTTTTTTGTGTCTCAGTCCTTTTCAGCAGCGTCTGGTAAAGACCATGAACCCCCTCTCCGAATCATGTTGTTAAGTGCACAAAATAAAGGGTGACAAACAAAACCAATTCTTTTGAAATATTGATATCAAAATATTTAGAAAAATACTTCATGTTCTGGTCTATAGTGAATCTCTTTTTTTTCGGACTCTTCCCTGAACATTCTCCATGACAGTAGTAAATACCTTTGGCAAGTATATTTTATTACTTGCTCGTGATGAATAATCAGAAGGTCACAGAATAAGGTTATCTCTGTTATATCTTTCAAGAAATCTTGTACAGTTTTGACATGTGCATGGGAGACACCATGTTGGAGGATGGCTTTTCAGATGGCATTTTCTCCTGTCAGATCAAATGCTTTTTATGGGCAACAAACACTGAGCATAAGGAGAGGTTGTGTTTTTGACACCTTTCAGTCAATTGTGTGGCCGTACAAGTATGTTCTGCTTTAGAATACAATTTGCCAAAGGCTATGTTTCCTTCTTATACTCTCATTGAAGATATCTTTGTGTATTTATTTTATATTTCTATATTTTCATATATTTATATATATCTATAATTTTATATTCTGTTAAAGCTTTTTGAAATGAGAAAATAGGCACATAGGTAGGTGATTATTAATATTTTATTTAGTAATAGTAAGATCTGTAGCCCCCCCCAAGTGTTTGGTTTCCCCCTCTCTTTCATATATCTCAAGAACTGATCCCCTCACATCCTCAAAAATTCAACAAATCTCAGGATCCTATGAAATTCACTAATAAATGGTGAATGAATGAATGCTTTAATTAGGAGCTAATAGCCTTAATGAGACTACTGACTCCAAGAATCTAGGACTTTTGAAGATTAACTGAAGGTTTCTGCCTAAGTCTCCCCCAGTGATCAGAGAACAATATTGAAAACAGCAGTAAAGATTTATTTGGCACCTAGAATAGGACTTTGAGGTTTACAAAGCACTATCCATATGGCAACTTATTTGATGATTCTCAAAACAGCCCTGTAAGGTGGGTGTTATTGTAATCTCATATTATTCCTAGGGAAACTGAGGTAGACAGAGGTTAAGGGACATTCACAATGAGTAAGTGACCAAGAAAGAATTTGAACTGATGTCCTCTTGACTCCAAGTCCACCACACTTAACCAGTGGTCCACCTAGCTCCAATGCATGTCAAATAAACATTTAGTAATTGTGGTCATCTTTCATTTTTGAAGAACACCATGACATCAGAGAAATGATGACATGACTTGCACTTGACTCTGTTTTGAGTGAGTGAGGGCTGTGCAAGGTCACCAGCCTCACTTTCTCCTCCTGAGCTATCAAACATTTATTAATAATATGGGGGTAAAAGGTAGCTAGAGAGTAGAGTGCTGGGCCTGGAGTCAGGAAGACTCTTCTTCCTAAGTTCAAATCCAGTCTCAGACACTTACTAGCTGTGTGACCCTGGGCAAGTCACTTAGCTCCATTTCCTCATCTATAAAATGAGCTGGAAAAGGAAATGGCAAACCTCTCCAGTATCTTTGCCGAGAAAACTCCAAAAGGGGTGGTTAAGAGTCAGACACAACTGAATAACAACAACAAATTAAACAGGCATATCCTTTATAAATTTCCCTCTGTAGTCAGCTTTGATTGATTCGCAGTCACCTAAGATAGGTTCCTGGATTTTGAGCTGGGAAGAGGAATTCTGCTTCTGATGTTTCCAAGTTTTGTGACCACAGGGAAATCACTTAACCTTACTGGGCCTCCCTTTGCTGATTTGTAAAATGGGACAATTATGCTTATAGTATCTATCTCACTAAATTGTTGCAAGGTTCAAATAACATCTATGAGACACGTCACAAGCTTTAAAGTACTATAGCGATGCCAGTTATTCTATTATTAATATTAGTCCATTCTAGCCAAACTCATTTGCCAAATTATGAGACCCCGTGTAATTTGGCTGACCATATATTGAGTGAAATGTTCCATGAGAAACAACTGCTCCTCTTCCTAGCTGACCTGTGGCACCACAGGTTTGGGAAGGATTCTGTATGCATGATCTCATTCGAAGTGGAGACTGCCTCATTTTATAGATGAGAAAAATGGGTTTCAGGGATGTTGACAGATCTGCTCATCATCAGAGAACTAGGAGGCATTCGTGGCCAGATTTGGACTCAGGTCTTCCTGACTTGGGAAATTTGGCTTTCTTTCCACTATACCAAACTGATTTGATACCAATCCCCCCTCCCTAAACCAGCCCACTCAGGGTGCTGTGCACATCACAGTTTTCCATCTCCATGCTTTTGCTGGGGCTGTTCCCCAGTAATGGGGATGCTGGAATGCTGTCCCTCATTGACTCTTTCTCCTGGAATCTCTGGATTACTTTAAGACCCATCTCAAGTCTTGCTTTCTGTAAAAAGCCTCACTCACTTTTAATGTCTTCCTTCCCCAAACTTCCTCATATTAATTTTATACATATTATGTACTACATTACATATAATGCTTTGCACATATTAATGCATACATATGTTCACACATGTATGTGTGTATTTAAGTATATGTATATGTGTGCATATGTACATATACACACATATGTATATGCTGTTTGTGTCACTGTAACATAAGCCCTAGGACATGTCTGTCTCAATTCTTCTGCTGTGTCTTGGGTGCTTCTCCCTGTTCCTGGCTCATAGTAAGTACTTAATAAATGCTTGTTGATGATTTGATGGATTGGCTGGGGCACTGTTGGCTCAAGGTCACACTGTTCTCTTGAGTGACAGTGATGAAGGCAAGAACCCAGGTCTCCTGTCTCCTGGACCATCACTTTTTCTCCTCCATCCCTGAAGTAGAAGGGGGTGGTACCCTGGAGGAGAAGGACTATGATAACATGTCAGCTCAAGAGATTGAAAGCAAGTGAAAAAAGATGGCAGTGATGGAGGGCCAAAAATGGGCTTATTTAAGATGGCAAAGCTGAAAGGGAGAAGCCAAAATTAGCTACTTGATGGAGTGTCCCCTCTAGAACATGTGGAAGTCTTTCTAGCAGGGAGTTTGGATCTGGGAACTTGCTATTCTTAATGACTCCAGTGGCCAGCAGGAGAGCATCTGGTCCTGCTGGGGTCTTGCTTTCTTTTTTAACTTTTTTTTTTAAAAGGAAATCTCATTTTACCAATGGCTTTCAGCACATTATGAATGCCATACACTAGGCTTATGCCCTGTTTGAAAATTGGCCCATACAGTACGCACTGTTCAGAATTTTTAATTAACTATGGCAAGTTGCTTTGGCAATTTAAAGAAAAAGTGTACAGATGAATTTTCTGTTTTAATATTGCGGTGACATTAGCTGTATAGATGTACTTAGCAATTTCATCCTATATTGCAGTTTTATAAAATCTCCCTCTTCATTTGGCTGCTGGGTAAATCCTGACATTAAATCCATGGGCTCTTAGTGTAACAAGCAAAGAGCAAAGCAGGAGGTTGAGTCGCGTTGGCATTGGGAAGCCACTGGTGGGACTGGTGGAATGTTGGGTGGGATTGGGCTAAAACAAGGAGTGTCCTGACCCCTCCCCGCACGTCAAGCACTTTTTGTGGGGAGGAGGGCGTCAAGCTACCTGCATTCTTTTACCTTATTCTCCTTTATGAAGGAGACTACTTGTTTGAAAGGTATATTTGTGAGGTGGTTTCTGAATGAATGAATGAGTAAATGAATGCTGTAGTGCCAAGCTAGATTTTGAGTCAGAACACCTCAGTTTAAAGCCTAGCTCTGGTGTGACATTTAATTTCTCTCTTCTCTCCTCTCTCACACCCTCCTCTCTCTTCCTTTCTCTCTCCCCTCCTCCCCCCCTTTCTGTTTCTCTCCCCTCTTCTCTTTCCTTTTCTCTCTTTTTCTCTCTCCCTCCCTCCTCTCTTTTCCTTTCTCTCTCTCCTTCTCTCTCTCTCTATAAATATGTGTGTGTGTTTGTGTGTGTGTGTGTGTATGTGTGTGTGTGTGTGTATCTTCCTTTGTGAACCTCTAAGCACTGTTTAGAGATTCCTAGCCATGTCCATTCAAGGCTGCCTGCACCGTATGGAGATGCCTTACTAACAATCCCTGTGTGGTAGTGTGGAGAGATGGCCAGGAATCTTTGCACAGTGCTTGGAGAGTCACAAAAGGCTTTATATATATTGTCTCATTTAATTTTCACAACAAAGCAGGGATTCGAACCCAAGCCGTCTGACACACCATCCAGCGCCAGCACAATGACACTCAGTGGGTTTAATAACAGTCCACAGAGGCCCCATTGTTCCGCAAGATTCTCCAGGCGGATCCCATTATACATCCACGCCACATTCCCCCGTGTTGAAATTCGATTATTGAGGGAATTCATTAACAGAGCACAAAGTGAAACAAGAAAGAACAGAAAGTGAAATCCATTATGCTCGGACTGCTGTCTTTTGATGTGTGTGTGTTTCCTTTGGCGTGATCTGTCTGGTCTTCTTGGGATGATGCAGCCAAAGGCCAGCAGCTCTACCAAAGGGAGGCAGGGAAGGGGGCCATCTGCTAACCAGGGACTTTGTTTCCATCTAACTCCTGCCTTCTCTGAGATTACTCCACCTAATCCAGCCACAGTGACTAATCCAGTCTTCCATTTTATCTTTGGAACTGATGGTTAATTGAAATGGGCTAAATTGATTATTTACATTTTGGCTCCCAAGAACTGGGTGTTCTCCGGGGCTGGGTGTTCTGAGACCTGGGGGTGGGGAGGGTCAGAAAAATGAGGCTGGATGTAACTGTGGGTGTGCTGAGAAATCCGGGGCTGCCAAGAGCTTTTGGAAACATTCAGCCTGATTGGACTTGGCCCCAGGCCTGGCTATAAAATCCAGCGAGATCTACCTACAGAAGTGAGGAAGATTGGTTTTGGATGCCCAGGGAAATGCCCTGAACCCATCTGAGGCACTTTGACAAGCAGCCATGTCCACAAAGCTGTGGGTCAGCTCTGCCACAGGGGGCTTACAGGCCAGCTCACCTAATTGGCCTTCTGTCGGTATTAGCCACCCATGCGTAATTTCTCTGCTCCAGGATTTTAAAGGGAATTACTCCTGTTAGGAAGCCCTGAGGTGCCAAACGTATAAAAACAGTGCTGAGAGTCATTCCATGCCCACCTTCGACAGAGTACTGGGCTGAGAACTGGTAGAGATACAAAGTTGGAGAAAACACAGCCCCTTATCTCAAGGAAATGAGTAATAATTAAAGTAATGATAATACTTGACATTTAAAAAGCCTTCAATGTTTGCAAAGGTCCTTGTATATTTTTATTTAATCTTCACTAACCGTCCCTTCCCTCACCTAAGTGCCTTTCCATTGTTCTTAGATCTTACTTATCCCAAGATGCTCCAGATCCTTTCCAGCGATGCTGACCTCTGGTGTTTTCTTCCACAAGCCCCTCCATCTCCAGACTCTGGACATTCTTTCTGGCTATCCCCCATGTTTGGAATGCTCTCCCTCCTCATCTCTGCCTCCTGGCTTCCTAACTGCCCCATAGAAAGTACTGGCACTCCTTAATAAATACTGATGGACAGTTTCATCCTCACCACAACCTTGGGAAGGAGGTGCTATTATGATCCCCATTTTACACATGAGGAAACTGAGGTAGGCAGCCGTTAAATGACTTGTCCAGGATCACACAGCAAGTAAGTGTCTGAGTCTAGATCTGAATTCGAGTTTTCCTGACTCCAAGGTGTACTGTTTTGTGCACTGTGGTACCACCAGTACTTACTAGCCTCTCTAGCTAGTAAGTATTGTAACTGATACTCATATCCAGGTCTTTTGATTTGAAGACCATCTGTTCTCTATCTATCTATCTATCTATCTATCTATCTATCTATCTATCTATCTGTCTGTCTGTCTGTCTGTCTGTCTGTCTGTCTGTCTGTCTGTCTGTCTACCTGATCTTTCTCATTAGAATGCTAGTATATCTTTATATTCTTTTATGGACACATGTTGTCCACTCTCAGTAGAATGTCACCTTCTCAAAAGCATGGATTGTTTTTGCTTTTTCTTTGTCTCTCCAGTTGCTGACTTAATAAATGCTCGTTGATTATTGATTGGTCATTCATTCATTCATTCATTCACTCATAAAACACTGGCTGTTCATGTACTTGAAAAGGGTAATTACCATCCCTCAGTGTTTTCTTCTTCAGAGACAAGCAGTCCCCATTTCTTTAGCCTTGTGAGACTATACCACCTTCCCAATCTCCTTGGTCCTGTTGGGCATCCCTTTCTGGATTCTGTCTAGCTTCTTCTGAAATACCCTGGGTTAACTGGAGCAGCTTGGTTGTGCAATAGATAAGAGTGCTGAACCTGGAGTGTGGAAGATGTGAGTTCAAATATGGCCTCAGACACTTACTAGCTGTATGACCCTGGGCAAATCACCTAACCCTGTTTGCCTCAGTTTCCTCATCTGGAAAATGAGCTTGAGAAGGAAATGGCAAACCACTCCCAGTATCTTTGCCAGGGAAACCCCAAATGGGGCCATGAAGATTCAGGCATGACTGAAAACAGCAGTATAACAAGAAGCTAGGGAGGGTGGGACTAATGTCAAGGATGCAGAATGATGACTGCCTATCCATTGCACCAGACTCCCACTCACCCCTTAAAAAAAAAGATCATGCTATCGTGTTAGATTATTTTTTCTCCTTTATAGAATTCCTCCAGTCTGCAGCTTGTGATCATCTGTGTATTTGCAAAGAGTGGGGAAGAGTGGGCCAGATGCGTTGACAAATGGAGAATGAGCTGAATGAATCCAGGAAGTCTTCCTGATGGAAGCAACAGAAAGGCAGATTCTGGTTCCCCATAAGGACAAGTCTTCCTAGCACTAATAATAGCTTGGCCCAGTGCTTAGAATGGCACTAAGACTGCAGTCTGCATTCATCTGCATTCACAGACAGACACCTGTCTATGTGGGCGGTAATTCAGGTCTAGTCTTACTTGTCTGCAAGTCAGAAATTAGATGAGATGATGAAAATACGAAGAGTTAACATTGCTGTAAGTGCTTTAAGGTTTGCAAAGACTTTATCGATATAGCCTCATTTGATCCTCACAACCATCCTGGGAGGTAGGCACTTTTATCCCCATTTTACAGATGAAGAAACTGAGACTGGGAGAGGTTAAATGAATTGATCATAGTCACATGGTCATTAAAGCAGCATTCAAACCCAAGTCTTCTTGACTCTAAGTCCTATTTACCTGTGCACAAACAACATTTGAGCAGTCCCAAAGTGTGGGATATTGCCAAGAAAACCCAAAATGGGTTCACAAGGACTCCAACATGACCAAAATGACCAAACAACAATAAAAGTGGGACAGGCTGAGCTGTTGTCTTAGGAGATGGGGGCAGGGGGCCCCCCCTCATTGGAGATCTCTAAGCAGAATCTGAGAGATCCACCATTTGTTGGGGATACTTGATGGCAATTGAGAGGCAACATGGCATGGTGGATAAAGTATTGACCTTGAAATTAGGGAGGACTTGGGTTTGAATCCTCCCCATAAGTCCTTCCTAGTTATAAAAATGAATGGGTTGGGGGCAGCTAGGTGGGGCAGTGGATAGAGCACTGACCCTGGAGTCTGGAGGACCTGAGTACAAATCCAACTTCAGATACTTACTAACTGTGTGACCCTGGGCAAGTCACTTAACCTCAATTGCCTCAAAGAAAAAATGAATAGGTTGGATGAGATGAACTCTGAGGTGTCTCTTCCAGCTCTAAGACCTTTTTCTAGGCTTCTTCTATAGGCACCATCTTCATCTCAGAATCCACTTTATACAGAGTCTTTGTTCTTCTCTGCCCAGTTGGTAATGGTGTCTCCCTCTTGGGAGGACTGTTTTCTGTTGCTTCCTCTTCCTACATTCAGGAGAACATTAAGCTCCTTGAGAGCAGAGGCTATTTTATCTCTGTACGTCCAGCACCTAATACAGTGCTTGGCACATGGTAAAGATTTAATAAATGATTGCTGAGAACTGGTAGAGATAGGAAGTTAGAGAAAACGCAGTCTCTTACCTCAAGAAAATGAGTAATAATTAAAGTAATAATAATTCCTGACATTTAAAAAGCCTTCAATGTTTGCAAAGTTCCTTCTATACTTTTATTTAATCTTCACTAACTGTCCCATCCCAAAGAGATGAGACAGAGTTTGTTTCAGAGAGGGAAAGGAGGGGAAGAGTTACAGGAGACATAAATAGAACCACTTGTTACCACCTTGTTTAGCATATATTTCTTTGTTTCTTGGGATATTTGTGATTATGGATGATTGTAGAATTCATAATAAAAAATAAAACTGAAAGAAAACTCACTTCCTTTTCTTCATTATAGAAGTGGAAGGGGGCCTATGGGTTTGAAACACTGAATTTTCTGTCATACTCAGTTGCTGTATTAGTTTCCACTCCCTTACCTCACCCCCTCCCTTTTCTTTTTCTTTTTCTGTTTTGTTTTTTTTTTGTTCTAAGAGACCTCTGGGTAGGGAAGAAGGAAAAGGTACATTTTCTATTGAAAGGAAGGTGATATAAAGACAAAAGATGTCCATTAGAAGTACCAGGGAAACGTGCTTCTTGGATTAGACTGCTCCCTCAGTTAGTCTTTTTTCCCCTCTTGAAGTGACTTTATGCAGGGACTGCCTTTTACCTTTCTTTGTATCCCTGGCTCTTAGCACAGTGCCTGACACATAGTGAGTGCTTAATAAGTAATATATTTTGCATTTACTTGTCTGCATTTCTTACCTTTGCTGTACTCCCCTCCACTTTTCCATCCTTTCATCCTGCAAAAATTACATTGGATCTGGAACTCCCACTGCGTCAGTGCCCTCTGCCCCTGGGGTCCTTCTGTTTGAAGGATGAAGCTTCTCCCATAAACTCCATTTAAGAAAGTCACCCACACCAACCTTCTCTTCATTTCCCACCCTGCTGCACTCCTGAGGACTTCTCCATCATGCATGCCCCTTGAGGGTGGCTTCCCCTCCCCCACTTGTAAGTTGTCTTCCCTCATTAGACTAATCTCCTTGAGGGCAGGATCTATTTCTTAGTTTTTGTAACCCTAGCCCCAAAAGCATGGTGCCCAGTCCACAGCAGGTTCTTAATAAATACTTGTTGGAATTGAATGTTATCCAGTCTAAAGTTGTGTTTCTCCAGACAGTATTAAGTACATCCCCAGTAAGAGGATCATGGCTCTAATAGTAATGTTTATAATATATTTAAATAGCACTTTTATGCTTTTGTTTGTTAAATTCAAGTTTGGGTTAGACTAAATGATCCCTGAGGTCCCTTCCCGGGAGCTCAGAGATTCTGGGATTTTGTGACCATGGAGGAAATCTGCTTTGGGTTGTGATTTAATAACTCTTGGCTTCCTTCATATTCCAGTTAAAATCCCACCTTCCTAAAGGTCCTTAATGCTGGTACCTTCCCTCTGTTGGTCATCTCCAATTTATCATGACTTGATTTTGTTTATATGTCGTAGCTGTCTCCTCCCATTAGATGGTGAGCTCCTTGAGAGCACAGCCTTTCTTTGTATCCCTAGCACTTAGTATAGTGCTCGGCACATAGCAGGTGCTTAATAAAGACTTGTTGGCTAACTGACTGCATGATTATTATCAATCAGATTAATACTAATTAAATATATTACATCAAATATTATACATATAATCAAATATAAAATATTATATTATTGATTAATGGGCACAGGGGAATCCTCCTGTATGAAGGGGAGAAAGATGTTGGTCCTTCCCTGCAGGAGGAGGAGGGGGGTGCAAGGTGTATATGGGAAACAATTTTTCACCTGTGGAGGATGCCTAGTTCTTGTGCTCTGTCATTGTTTACAATGCTTGTGACTTAGGTCAATAATGTTTATTCCAAAGGAGTGTCTATATTATTCTTCTTTTTGGGTTTCTGAGGAAGACATAGAATTTGACCTCTTATCTGGTTGGCTGCTGTCATGCCCAGAGAAAAAGGTCAAAGGATGAGAGGATTCTAGAAGATTCTTTCCATTCCAAGGAGTCATCTAGGAAGCATAGAAAAGTACTAGATTGGACAGGAAGACTGGAATTCGGTTCCTGGTGTGACCCTGTGTGACCCTGGGCAAGTCACTTCTCTTTGTCTCAGTTTCTTCATCTATAAAATGAGCGGTGGTGTAGATCTGATGACAGACGCTTAACATAGTGCCAGGAACATAGTATGTGCTTAATAAATGTTTATTTATTGATTAATTGACCTCTAAAGTACTTTTCTACTTTAAATCTATGATCTTTCCCACCAGTGGGATATTCTACATTATTCTGCAGGGAATATGTCTGAAGTGAGGGGGAACTTGTCTGTCTTCCTTGAGTTTGCATGGGAAGGAGAAAAGAGGTTTGTTTTTCCTCCCTCCCTTGTCCAGAAACATCCCTGTAGAGCATAACTCTAATGGCAGTAAGAGGCCTTCTAGAAACTGTGAGATTCTTGGTAGTCTCATATCTTGATAGGGATGTTCCTCTGTGAGATGTTTAAATCAGACTGCAGGCTTTCCTTTGGCACTAAGGGCATTGGGCCATTTGTGTGCCAAGCAGAGGAGAAGATGTTGTCTATTCTTTCCTAAAAACTGGAGGGTAGAGAGTAAGGGCAAGGGGCAGACTTCAGGCCCTGCTTTCTGCATTATCTGCCAAGTTCCTCCAGCCTAAGGGGACTGAAAGTTCAAGTTGGGGTTCAAAAGACAAGGATGTTTTTTCCTGGTTCCAGGGCCAATTCTAATAGGGCTTTGTTGCCTAGGATTCTGGCAGTGAAGACAGCTCTGTGGAGGGTGTGACAAGGCAGAAGACTAGCTTTTTTGGGGGGGTTTTCTTTTGTAGTTTTGGGTTATAAATTTCTGGAAAAAATAGCTGAGCCATGGTTATTTTTCAGAATGTGGTTTGTCTAAAGAGCAGCTAGGCCCATGCTCAGGCAAGGGAACCAGTGTAATTTGTGTGTGCGGCTGCATCAGGACTTATTCTAGAGGCAGTGGATCTGGGTTCATATCTGACCTCTACTACATTACTGCCTGGGTGACCTTGGGTAAGATATTTAACTTCCAGGGCCTCCAGTTTCCTCATCTGCAAAGTGATGGTGCTGAAGCTCCTTCTGTCTCTAATAGGGGTTCTTAACATATTTTGGGTCATGGACCTCTTTGGTAGTCTGGCAAAACCCTTTTTTTTATGTAACAAGTACATAAAATAAAATATGTAGGGTTACAAAGGAAACCAGTTATGCTGAAATGGTTATAAAAATATTTCTAAGAATTGAGTCAGTCAGTTAATAAGCATTTATTAAGCACCTACTATGTGCTAAGTGCTAGAGATGCAAAGAAAGGCAAAAGGCAGTCCCTGCTCTCTAATGGGGAAGGCAATGAGTAGACAGCCATGTCCAGAGCAAACAATAGACAGTATAAAGAGGAAGTGATCAAGAGAGGGAAGGTGAGAAAATTAAGAGGGTTTGGGAAAGGCTCCCTCAAGAAGATGAGATTTTAGCTGAGATTGAAGAAAGTTGGGGATTCTAGGCTAAAAACAAGGAAACCCCCATCCCCGATTATGCCTGTTGCAATTCTATCATCCATTCTCCCCACTAGGATCCATGTGTATGTATGTATATGTATGCATGTATATATGTATCTATGTATGTGTATGTATGATCCCCTTGTTCTGCATTTCTCTGTCCTAGGATAGTCTATATATTCAGTAAAATGGAAGCTCTCTGAGGGTAAGAACTATGCCATTTAAAAAATATCTTTGTATCCCTTGAATCTAGCATAGGACCTTACCCAGGGTGCTAAATAGATATTTGCTGAATTGGATTGAACTGATTGGAGTACATCCATGTCACTTATCAGAGACGCGGAGAGTCAAGGAGGGCCTTTGGATGGCATCTCTATGTTTTTGTCAATCACGATTTTGGACCCACTAGTTGCAGGTGCCTAGTTCAAGAGGGGAAAAGAGAGAGGGGGAAAGAACAAAGCAGACAATTCTTTCTCCATGATCATGATGGCACCATGTTCTTGTGCACCATCCTTTATCTCTCCTACCCTGGGATCCTGCACTTCTGACTGATAAATGTTTACCATGTCTAACTTGACCCTGACTCATCATGTTGTTCCCTGACCGTGTTCATGCAAATATATTTTTGTTGTTGAGTTGTTTCAGTGATGTCTGACTCTTTGTAACCCCATTTGGGATTTTCTTGGCAAATATAGTGGAATGATTTGCCATTTCTTTTACCAACTCATCTTATAGCTGAGAAAAATAAGCAAAAAGGGTTAAGTGACTTGCCCAAGGTCACACCGCTAGTAAGTGTCTGAGGCTGGATTTAGATTTAACTCTTCCTGACTCCAGGCCTAGCACTATACCACCCCAGTGCCCTAAATATGTTTTACTCCCTCTCTTTTCCCCTTTTAGCTTTGTGAGCAACAAGGAAATCAATATTCCCATTCCTGAATAGGACATGCCAATCAGTTGCTCTATGACCCCACTTACCATCCCTGTGACACCCCTGACCGAGCCACCCCTCTCTGTCTTTTATGCCACTATATAGGCTATTTTATCTTAGAATATAAGCTACACAAAGGCAGGGAATATCTTCATTTCTGTATTTGTTTTTCCAGTGTTTAGTACAGTGTTTGGCACTTGATAAGCATTTTTTGGGGGGAGGCAATCAGGGTTAAGTGACTTGCCCAAGGTCATATAGCTAATAAGTGTCTGAGGCTGAATTTGAACTTAAGTCTTCCGGACTTCAGGGTGGGTGCTCTATCCACTGTGCCACCTAGCTGCCCCTGCATTTAAATTTTTTCATCCATCCATCCATTCATTCATATGACATACTTTAAGTTCTAAGAGAATAAAGGATGTTCTGCTGTATAATCTGACTTTCCTCTGGGGTACCCTCTGGTCTGTCTTGTATGTCTGTGTCTGTACCTCTTGTGCCTCATCTCCTTTTGCCTTTGCATTCTTAGTACCTGACATGTAGTAGGCACTTAATAAATGCTTTGATTGATTGCTGAGCTTTCTGTATCATTCAGAGAACATAAGTAGGAGTATCTGATAAACTACTGGTCCTCAGAAATTTTTTAGTTCATGGCACAGCGTTATTCTTTGCCATGAGGACAATGTGGGATGCCAATGTGGAACCCTTCAGAGACTCGAGAGGTAAGTTTTATACATTTTGTGGCACTTCTAGCAATGACTGAAGCACATTATTGATCTTGGCATACCCTTCAAGGACAAGTGCAACAGATGTTAAAAAAAGAAAAAAAGTTTTTTCTTATATCTAGGTAAATTCACTTCTTTTTAATCCAGGTGAGTGGAATATAGCAGGCTTGGAAGGTAGCAGGTTCTTTTCGCAGGTAGCTTTCAAACAAAGGCTGGATAATCTCTTGTCTGATAAGTCATGGAGGGATTAAATGATCCCTGAAATACCGTCTAACTCAGAAATTCTGTGATTCTATCGTACAATCTTTGGCCTAACAGATGAATTAACCATATTTTTCATTCCCTTTCTTTCTTCTCTATTGCTTAACTTTCCCCATACTACGACTGCAGAAAAGTCAGCCTACCAATCTCTGAATCCTCCCTGGGACATGATCAGTGAAATGCATGAGTAGGACAAGAGATGGTCTGGTCACGTAGTGAGAAGGAGGGCTAATCAGTGGGCAGGATCTATACTCCACTGGCAGCTGTGTGATGTCAAGTGAACAGGAGGAAGGTTCCCTGGACATTGGGTGGATTGGTTGTGATGGATTCTTGGGAGGACAGGAATGGGAATTACATAGGATGGACAGGTGAGGGTGGGATGTGATCTGTATCATGGGAGAAGATAGCTACATTCATGATATCACAGACCACTGAAATAATAGAGCGCAGAGAGAGCATTCCTCTCAACTACTCAGATGTGTAGTTGAAAGTGTTCACCTCCAGGGAACCAGCCTGCTCTTGAACTCCAGACTGTCTCTGACCTTGGACCATCCTCAATATGCCCTCTTACCCAGTCAGTTTGGCTTGTAACTGACTGTGAGAAACCTTCTTCTGTACGTTAGGGAAGGAAAAAAACAACCCAAGGGTATGAAAGTCACTGCACTTTATAGTCTTTTAAGGGCTTTTTTTAAACAATGTTCATTTAAATTTTTTCCCCTCTTTTTATGAGCTTTTTGGTACACACATCACATAAGCCAACATAAAATGGCTGAGCATTATGCCCGCATAAAACCCCAGCGATGGATGTGAAAGTCCGTAAAATTATTGGTTGCCTTCCACAGGGGAAGTTGGCAGTCCTTCAGTCTTGACAACGTTTTGGATTCATGGGCTGAAACTTTCCAAGGTGAAGAATTTTCTCACTCTGAGAAAAGTATGAGAGGAGGGAGTTGGGACAGTGGGAAATGAGTCCCTATTATGGGGAAGTGACCCCCTCCTAACATTTTAGAAAAGACCTGAGAAATCGTCTCAGCCTGCTCACAGTCACACAGGTGACAGCAGCAGAAAAACTGACCTGATCATAGGAACAGAGAAGTGAGAGTCGAGAACTTCAGCAGCTCTCTAACTCAGTGCCTTAATTTTGACAAATGAGGGAACGGAGGCCAAGGGAGGTTAAGAAACTTGCTGAGGTCACATGGGTAGTCAGTGTCAGAGATGAGATTTGAAACCAGGTCTTCTGGTGCTATTTCCACTTACCCCTGCTTGGGGCAAGGAGAGCAAGAGGTTCAAAGGTGGAGTTGTCTGGGTCAGACTAGATTGGCTCCCAGGATTTTTATCAAAATGGCTATTAGTCTGATGCAATCTTACAGTGTTGGAATGTTATGCTTTTTGACTTTAATAATAATAACTATAATAATAATTTAATAATAGTTTTAATTAATAATAATAATTTGATAAAAGCTAACATTTATATAGCGTTTAGTATGTACCAACTACTGTGCCAAACACTTTATAAATATTTTCTTCACTGATCCTCACAACAACCCTGGGAGGTAGGTGCTATTATTATTTTCCCCATTTATAGATGAGGAAACTGAGGCAGAAAGCAGTGAATTGACTTGCCTAGGATCACACAGCTAGTGAGTATCTGAGGCTGGATTTGAATTCAGGCCTTACTGTCTCCAAGGCCAGTGCTCTATCTACTACACCACCTACCTATCTTTATATCCTCAGGACCCAGACTGGTGCCTATATCATGGTGGGTGTTAGTTTGAATCATCTGGAAGTATACTCTCAAATTTGGTGATTCTTGGATTATTGTTGATGATAATGATGATAACAGTACAATTCAGAATGGAGCAGATATGCTCAAACAGATCAAAATGTAATTGGAAAATATTTGACAAAATAAATAAAAATAATTGGTCATGTTTACATATGATTGTCTAAGTCAATGTGCAGCCTATGAGGATTCTTATGTATGGTAGAGTTTGACACCAGCGTCTTAGAACTCTTTCAGTTTCACAAAGAGCTTTTAATTCAACAACTCTGTGAGATCAGTAGTACAAGTACTATTAAGATTATTATTCTGGGGCCAGATCTATGATTTCTTTGGTATATGGAACTCCCAATGAGGAAACTCCCTCTCCCAATGCCAACTGGCATCTGCTCTAGGGGTTATAGTCTTATAGAATTTTCAGAGGTCTAAGGTCAGAGAGCTAGTCTGTCAGGGGCAGCATTTGAACCCAGCTTCTTGACTCAGAGACTGGATCTCTATATATAATATCACGCTGTCCCTCTTTCACAAGTATTACTGTCCCTCCTAACCTCCTCCATTTTAAAGGTTTATTTAATACTGAGGCTCTGTGAGGTTGGGACTTGCCCATAGAGATAGTGAGTGTCTTAGGATTTGAATGTAGGAGTCCTTCTTGACAGTTGAGCTACACATCTTTACACACACACAAAAAAATAGATTATTTCAATGTCCTCCCACTCATGTTGTTCAGTTGTTTGAGTCATTCTGAGTCTTCATGACTCTATTTGGAGTTTTCTTGGCAGAGATGCTGGAGTAGTTTGTCATTTCCTTCTCCAGCTCATTTTTACAAATGAAGAAACTGAGGCAAACAGGGTGATGTGACTTGCTCAGGGTCACACAGCTAGTAGGTGTTTGAGGCCAGATTTGAACTCAGGAAAAAGTCTTCCTGACTTCAGAACCCACATCTATATTCTGTGCCAAAGACACAGGATAGAGGACACATCCTCCTTCTGCAGATCCAGTGCCCTATGGTAGCATGATGGGTTTGCTCAGTTGTAGGATGTCTCCTCAGAAGGATGGTAGAGAGATCATGGCCTATCTGAAGTCTGGAATGTAGCTGCTGCAGGCTGATCAAATTGAGACCTTCCTCCCTGGACTTTCTCATAAGAGCACTCCAGTCATTTAGGTCTAACTCTAGCCCCAAACTGAGTCAACCCTGTTCTTCTTTCCCAGATAACTTGGAAGGTAGCAGGTTCTTTTCATATGTAGCTTTCAAACAAAGGCTGGATAATCTCTTGTCTGATAAGTCATGGAGGGATTAAATGATCACTGAAATACTGTCTAGCTCAGAAATTCCCACTTTCCCAAGACCCTACCCTAGCCCCATCTTGCCTATAAAATCAACTCCAATCTCTTTTGGCCCCTCTGTTCCTCCAAAGTGACCTCCATTTCCCACCTCTGTGCCTTTGAAAGCATGGCTGTGCCCCATTGCCTGGAATGTATTTCCTCCTCACCTTTACCTGTATCTTACCTGGTTTCCTCTAAGACTTGGTTCAAATTCCACTTTCTACAGGAGGTATTTCCTAGTCCTTCCAACTATTAGTGACTTTCCTCTGAGATGAGTGCTAGTGCTCTCTGTCTCTGTCTCTCTGTTTCTCTATTTCTCTGCCTCTTTGAGTCTTTCTTTGTCTCTCTGTCTCTATCTGTGTCTGTGTCTCTGTGTTTCTCTGTCTCTGACTCTATATGTGCCTATATGTCTATGAGAAAGGGGGAAAGGCAGGAGGAAGAGAGGAGAGAGAGAGAAGAGAGGAGAGATAGATAGAGAGAGAGAACCCAATTATTTACTTCCTGCATTAGAATATGACTCCTTAAGGGCAGAGATGGCATTTTTTTTCTTTCTTTGGATCCTCAGCAATTAGCACAGTGCCTGGCACATAGTAAGCATTTAATAAATGCTTGTTGACTGACTGCCTTTCTAGACCCTCCATAATCTGGCCTTACCCAACCTTCTTTTCTACTGCTCCCACTGCTTGAGTGATGCTAGTGTCCTAGTTGCTCCTTGTAATAGCTCACATAAGCTCCATGTTCTAATGTTGCCCATGATCCTCCCCCTACCTGGCATGTCCTTCTTTCTCCTGTCCAAGTCATAAACTTCACTGGCAAGGTCGAGTCAGGAGGGGTTACGCAAGAGTTGGCCCAGGGCCTGCGTCCAAGCCGGATAAGGGGCTGCCGTAAACCGTCGAAGATTTCAGGAGGCAGATTCATTTCAGTCCAATCCAACACATCCCCAGTGCCAGACACCATGCCGGGCCCTGGGAATACGCAGACAAAAGAGGAAAAGTCCCCACTGCAGATTGCAGATTACAGCAGACTAATAGTCTTTTTGCTGGTAGCCAGATCCTGTGCAAATCTCCCTGCCCTGACAGCGTCCTTCTGGCCCCCTGACTTTGACGATGATGTCTCAGCCCTTTGGATTCTGGCATCCTCAGAAGCCCTGGCTCCTGACCTGGCTCGGCTTCTGGTTCATGTTTCCATCCAGATTTGGCCCTTGCTTCCTTCTCGCCTTCATGAGGATTATAGTCTAGCAGGCCACATAAGACAAGTTAGGCCACGTAGACAAATACAGCCATAAAACAAAGTCAAGTGTGGAAGTCCAAGGAGAGAGATATAAAATGTGTGTATATATATGTGTGTGTGTGTGTGTGTGTGTGTGTGTGTGCGTGTGTGCGTGTGTGTGCGTGCGTGCGTATGTGTGAAGAATATCCCTTTTTCAGCACCTTCTTTAATCCAGTAGATTAAAAAAAAAAAAAGAAAGAAACCAGCTCTGTCCCTCCAGAGCCCTGAGGCCGCCCTGACATTTTTCAACCTGCGCTTGTTTTGCAGGTTCCCAGTTCGATTTTTCTTTACTTCATAGTCTTTATTATTCTCAGTTAGAATAGCTTCGTGTCTATTGATTGTTATCTCCGGATCTTCAATTTTTCTCTTCTGGCTCTTGCAATCTTGAAGGGAATATGTCAGGCTTGTTAGCCACTGTAGTCTGAATTTCAAGCGACCTTTCTCTAATCAGCTCTAACTAATCAAGGCCAATATCTTTTAATGAGCTGGATCCTGGGTGCATGGGGAGCAGCTGTATGGGTGGGGGGCTGGTTCCTGCCCTCTCCCCAAGGCTGAGGCCTCAGGAGTTGCTCCTTACTACAGGGTGGAATTCCCCTAATCAGTTCTATCTATCTCACTTAACTCTTCCTCCCAAACCTATCACCAAAGGCATCCATAGCTCAGGCTCATCCTGCCAGCTTCATTCTTAGCGTGGTCATGCCCACTTTATCCTCCATAAAGATTTCAGATTGTTGAGAAGCAGTGTAGTGGAGAGAGAAAGCACAGAATTTTGAAGCAGGATGACCTGGGTTCAAAACCCATCTTGGACACTTGCTAAGCAGTATCCCCAGACAGGTCACTGAATTTCTCTGGGCTTCCGTTTTCTCATTTATAAAATAAGGAGGTTGGATTTGACCTTCAATATACCTTCCAGTTCAGTCCAACCTTGTGTTGGAAGTCATTGATCACAGGCTGCATGACAACTTTGTTCTTGAATATTCTGACTTATTCTTGTCCAGACTGGATTAGATGGTCTCTGAGGTCCCTTCCAATCTTAAATTTTATCATTTGATAATTATAGATAGGGTCATTGGATTTAGAATTGGAAGGGACCTTAGAGGTCATCAATTCAATTTGCCTCCCCCCTTGTACAGATGAGGAAATTGAGGCCCTAAGAAAGGTCATGACTTGTCCAAGGGGGGAGGGTTCCTATGATGCCAGGTTTAGAACTGGAAGCAACCTTGGAAGTCCTAAAGTCCAACTGCCTCATTTTACAAAGGAAGCTTAGAGAGATTAATTAACTTACCCAGCTAGTAAGTGTCTGAAGCATCGACCCTAACTTGGGTGTCCTGATTTCCAAGTCCACTGTCTTTCCACATGATACTTCAGAGACAAGCAGTGATTATTTTGCCTGTTGAGCCTCAGGAAGTAAGCTGTTCTCAGTTTTGAGCCCCAGATCCTTGAAGATCTAGGTAAGTCTAGGGGTCACATGGAAACAAGTCTGTACTTCCCTCTGAGATCCAATCATTTTATTCCACTCCCTGTTCCACATGCATGACATGCCATCTCTAATCTCCATGCCTTTGTACTGGTTGTCCCCTATACCTGGAAGATACTTTCCTAAGCTCTGCTTCTGGATTTCTTCAAGGCATAGCTTGAATAACACCTTTTATATCATGGTTTCTTAGCACATGATAAGGAATGAGATGGTTCAGACAACCCTGGGCCAGGCTGATCAAACTGGAGGGAGCCTGGGGAAGGACAGAGCCCCAACCCAGCCCATAGGAAGCCACTCAGTGAGCCAGCCAAGGTGCCTGGGATCATGCTAGCAAGTAGAGGCCAGCTGAACTCTTAGAACAGCCCGAAGGGCTGAAGTCTCTGCCAGATGTTTAGCTGACTTTCAGAGAGCACAGCTCCAGCCCCCTGGGCAGGCTGCCTTGGAGCAGCTTAGGAGAATTAGCATGAATTAAAGAGGGGGGAGGCTGTTGAAACAGAGTGACTTGGCTTGCTTTCTTTGGGTTGACACATGGATAGAAGTTAAAGCACTGCCTTATTTTATCTCCCAATGCTTTTAGCTTGACATATAATCACGGGGCTTCCCCTCCTCCCAGTGATTCTTCCCTATAATTAATTCTAAAAAAACTACAGTTCATAGTATTTAGAGCTTGGCTTGGAGGGAAACTTAGAAATCACCTAGGCTGGCTCTCTCATTTTAAAGAGGAGAAAGCTGAAGCTTAGGGTAATGAAGTAATGTGCTCCAAGGTCATGTGACAGTAAATGAAAGAGATGGGATTCAAACTTGGGTCGCCTGAACCCCAATCCTGTGCCCTTTGGGCTTCATAAACCAGAACTCATTATCTTTCTTCTCCAAAACTATCCTTCTTCCATACTTCCCTTTTTCTGTTCAAGGTAGCATCATTTCATTCTCCTCTCAGATTCATAGCCTTGGCTTTATCATGGACTTTTGATGCTCCCTCACCCCACAAAGTCTGTAAATTATCAAATCTGGCCACATCTCCCTCCATAATGTCTCTTTCATCTATCCCCTTCTCTCTGCTCACATTATCACTGTCTCAGTTCAGACACTCATCCCTTTTGCATGGATTATTGCAACTTCCTCACTGGTCCCCGTGCCTCAAATCTCTCCTCACTCCAGACCAAAGCCAAAGTGATTTTGCTGAAATGAAGACTGGACCACGTCACATGCCTATTCAGTCATTTCCAGTGACTTCTATGGTCTCTAGGATCAGATATAAGCTCCCCTGATTTTTGAAAGCCCTTCACAACCAGGCCTCCTTTCTACATTTCTAGAGCATGTTACTTCCCTCTGAGATCCATATTATTCCACTCATGACATGCCATCTCTAATCTCCATGCCTTTGTCCTAGTTGTCCCCTATGCTTAGAAGAATCTCTTTCCTTATCTCTACTTCTGGATTTCTTCAAGACACAGCTTGAATATCACCTTCAGTGTCACCTGGTTTCTTAACCCGGGATTTGTGAACTTATTTTAAAAATATTTTGATAACTGCAATTTGATATAATTGGTTTCTTTGGTAATTTTATAAATTTTATCTTGTGCATTTAAAAACCTGATTCTGAAGATGGGTCTGTAGGCTTTCCACTGCCTGTACAAGGGATCTAAGACACACAAATAAGTGAAGGATCTTTGTTCTACGTGATTCCTTTCCTCATTACCAGCCCCTCCCTCACCCCCTTGGGTTTATTCTCTTTTTATTTGTTCTATATATTCTTTTATTTCTTAGTTTCTTAGCTTTATTTCTCTCATTAGAATATGAAGTCCTTATAAGTAGGGACTTGTTTCATTTATTGTATTTCTATCTGATTGTTTTATTTTTTGTACTTGCATCCCTAGCATTCCAGTATTGTATCTAGAACATGTTAGGTGCTTAATAAATCCTTTGTGATTGATTGCATTGTGGTGACTCCTTTTAAAGATTTTTGTTGTTTAAGAAGACACAAAAATATAGAGCAGAACCTGGTATCAGGCAAGCTAATACTTGTCATCTTGGGCCTTCTTCTCCAGGAAAGTGCATAGCCTTTAGCCAGTGGACTTAGAGCTGACTCCTCCTGTTTCTTAGTCCAGCTGAGGACTCTGGCTCATACTTTGCCTTTTGTAGGAAAGGACCCAGTGAAGAAGAGACAGTGGTCTCCATAAGCAAGTCTGAATCACTCCTGGTGAATCAAAGTCATTCCAGAGCTACCTAACTTCCTTGTAGGGATTTCAAAGTGGCAGAAGAGACTGAGGGGATGACCTCATTGCTACGAAGTTCAGAGTTGGATGGGGTCTCAGAGGTGATCCAGAAAGAGCATTCTTACTTCAGTGCACCCAAGTACTATCCAGCCTCTACCTCAAGACCTCTAATGGGGGAGACCTCCATTCTTTACTCCCTGGAGATGCACAATAGAACATCTAATTCCTTATGTGTATAAGAGCCATTCAGATACAGGCAAACTATACTTGAAGACTGATATTATATCCCACTCATCTCCCACCCCCATCCACCAAGTCTTTTCTTCTCTAGGTTAAACATGGCCAGTCTCTTTAACCAGCTCACAAATGCTGTGGACTTGAGGCCCTTTGTCATCCTGCTTGTCAGGTCTCCTGAAGCTGGGAGAGTGTCCATGTAGAGGAAGAGGGCCAGTGAGGTAACATGGAAAGGGTGCTGGGTTTGGGATTAAGAGCAAGTAGACTTGAGTTTACAGCTCAGCTCATCTACTCACTACTTGTGTGATCCTGGACAAGTCCTATCACCTCTCTAGGTCTCAGTTTCCTTATCTGTAAAATAGGGGGTTGAACTAGATGGTCCCTGGAGTCCCTTCTATTCTTAGGTCCTAAGTCACTTCACCTCTCAACACCAAAAGGAAGGAATTATATGATAATGAAAGTTCCTTGAGTCTATGAGTTCTGAGACAGCTAAAATTCTAGAGTCACCTTGACTTTGGTGATATTGGACAGCCAGGGTTCATCAGGTCCAAACCAAATTACCCTCCACAAGAGAAAATCTCAAGACTGTGTGCTGAAGATTACCTAACATTTTCTTTTCTTTTGGGTCAGTTCAGTATTTCAGTTTCTTCTCAACAAGAAGCTACATTTCTTTTTGATTCTATTTCTAGCTTCTAAAGGAAACCTGACAACCAGAATAATGAAGGACCTTGAGTTTATGCAACATGAGGGTTGGTAGAAAGAACTCGGAATGTTTAGCCCAGAAGAGAATAGACTTAAGGAGAACATAACCTTAGACCCATAACTAAGGAGGGGCCTCCAGGGCTTTGCTCTATGCCATTGAAATTTAAAGGACCTAGAGATTTATATCATATGGGCTACACCCTGCTCCTTCTCTGGTGGTGGTCTCCTCAGCAGTGGACTGGAGATGTCCCATAGGTTAGTGTAAGGGTCTTGCCTTACCCATGGTTGATTAGAGGACCATTTTTGTTTTGTGCTGCTTGCCCTGGGTGTCAGAATTGCTAGTCCCCTCTGGGTCAGTCACTCTCCAAGCCTAGATTCTTGCTTGTAATCAGTGCTATGCAGGGATTGGCATGACCTTCCCAGGGTCACCAGATGAGCCTTCCCTCCCATCCCCCGCTGTATGTGCTTGCAGCAGCCAGCTGCTGGTGTCATGGTTGGTGGGTGTACTCTCTGTTGGAGTTGTTGGGTACTTTTTTTGTTTACTGTTCACTGTTAACAACAGTAATTACAGTATAGTTGTGAGATGAAAACATGACTAAATTATGACAGTACTTGTGTAACAATCTCTTAAAACTGACTCGGAAGGCAACAGCTGCACAATTAGGCTATAAAT
This sequence comes from Notamacropus eugenii, assembly GCF_028372415.1. Classification (NCBI taxonomy): domain Eukaryota; kingdom Metazoa; phylum Chordata; class Mammalia; order Diprotodontia; family Macropodidae; genus Notamacropus; species Notamacropus eugenii. Next base: position 45,424,954 of record NC_092876.1, read on the forward strand.
TCTCTTAAATGAACTTGTCGGTGGAAATAGTACCTGTGTGGCAGTGTTTTGTAAGAGATAACTAGACTTAATGGGCTTGGTGAGGGAGCATCAAGAAGAGACTCGTAAAAAAAGAAACTTTGTTCTTTGTCATAAACCACTTGTTCTCTTATAAAAACAAAGGGCTCAGTGTTGGGCCATTAACTTTCTCTCTCTTGTTGTGGGACAAGCAGCACCAAAGCATCAATTTGACAAGCATCAAGGATCTTCTTCCACCTTACAGTGAACTCCTCTCTGAATGAGAGAGAGAGAGAGAGAGAGAGAGAGAGAGAGAGAGAGAGAGAGAAAGAGAGAGAGAGAGAGAGAGAGAGAGAGAGGAGAAAAATAAAAAAAATGAAGAGAGGAAGAGAAGGGAGGGATGCAGGAAGGGAGAGAAAGAAAAAGAGAAGGAAAGAGTGAGAAAGAGAAAAAGGAGAAAAATAGAAAAAATGCAGAAGAGAGAAGAAAGGGAGAAGAATGAGAGAGAGGAAAGGGAGGAAAAGAGAAGAGAGAGAGAGACAAAGATAAGAAGAGAGGTAGAGAGGGGAAAGTGATGGACAGAGGGGAGAGAGAGAGAAGGAAAGAGAGAAACAAGGAGAAAATAGAAAAAAGAGAAGAGATAAAGAGAGAAGAGATAGAAAAAGAGAGACAGACAAAGGGAGAGGGAGGAAAAGAGAAGAGAGCGAGACAAAGAGAAGAAAGGTAGAAAGAAGGAAGTGATGGACGGAAGAGAGAAGGAAAGAGTGAGAAACAGAAAAAGGAGAAAACAGAAAAAAAGAGAAGAGAAGAAGAGAAAGAAGAGAGAGAGACAGAGAAGGAGGGAGAGAGAGGGAGGAGAGAGAGAAGCCCTAAGCAGAGGTACTGCTAGTGGGGGAGGGAGGGAAGACTGGAGGGGGACAGATTCATGGGGTGTATCAGTGGTAGCTGATATGAGGTCAGGTGTGACTCGGACAAGTTCTCAGGTGACTGTACACACCTTGTTGAATACTACTTCTCAGAGGGCCAAGGTGATGGGGATGCAGGCAGAGGGAGGAGAGGTTGTCAGCAGTTGCCCTAGCTTTCAACAACACTGGTCCTTAAAGATAAAAAAGGCTTAAATAGGCTGCATTGGAACATGGATTTAGTTATGGGAGCGATTTGGAATTAAATGGGGAACTAGGGATGTTTAGCCCGGAAAAGAGAAGGCTCAGGGGGGACATCAGAGCTGTCTTCAAGTATTTGAAGGGCTGTCACATGGAAGAGAGATTCGATTCATTCTACTTGGCCCCAGAGGGCAGAACTGGGAGGAATTGGCAGTTTGCAAAGAGGCAAGTTTCTCTTGATGCCAGGAGAACAACAACACACCCTCAAAACTTCCTCCCAATCAGAGGTACCTAAAAGTAGGATGGATTTCTGAGGGAGGCAGTTGGTTCCCCTTCCCAGAAGTCTTCTTGTCTATGGACTGTAGAACAAAGATGTCCAACTCCTGGCAAACTGCCAAGTGAGACATGAACTGGATTCAAATGGAATTGGGAAATGTTTAATAAAATAAATAAAATACAATCCAACAAAGATAATGTTAATTTGGGGTTTTCTAAGTCAAGGTTCAGCTGCAGGGATCATTTCTAGTTGAGTGTGACACCACTGTTAGAGAAGATATTCTCACTTTGGGATGTGATGGAATAGATGGCCCTTAATATCCCTTCCAAATCCGTGATTCTGAGGTTTGCTGGAAGCTTGACTGAAGTGCTTATATTTATTTAGGGTAAAACTTTGATTCTCATTGATACTGACAGCTTTCTTGTTAGCATTTCTACTTCTCTGTCTATGTATTCATTCATTCATTCATTCATTCATTCATTCATTCATTCATTCATTCATCATTCACTGTCATTCCTCCCCTTAGAAGGAAGCAAACGTGTTTTGGGTGGTGAGTTACAGATACGTCCCAGAGGGAACATTTTGTGATGATATCTTACCTTTCTCCCTGTCCTTTGTTCCTCAGTTGATCTCTGTTCTGGGACAGTCCACAGGTAGGGGGTGGAGTATAGTAGTGGCAAGGTTTCCTTTGTTATTGTTGTCCAGTCTTTTCAGTCATGTCTGACTCTTCATGACTCCATTTGGGGTTTTCTTGGCAGAGATCCTGGAGTGGTTGACGATTTCCTTCTTTAGCTCATTTGACAGAGGAGGAAACTGAGGCAAAAATGATTAAGTGGCTTGCCCAGGGTTGCACAGCTAGTAAGTGTCTGAGGCCAAATTTGTACTCAGGAAGATAAATCTTCCTGATTCCAAGCCCAATGCATCACCTAGCCTTTATTGTTCTCTTAAATTGCGTATAGAGTGGGCTCTGACTTCAGGAAAAGAATTGGCTTGCTATCCAAAGGGGTTTGGAATAGTTATTTTGATCAGAAATTACAGAAGGTTAGAGGTGGAAGGATGTAGTAGAGTATGGGAAACAATGTGGTACAGAAGAGAGAATGCCAGATAAGGAATCAACAAAGATGGGTTTGAAATCTGACTTTGCCTCTTGCTACCTCTTTGATTTTGGTGTCTGATTGACTTTACCTCTCTGCACCTCATTATTATCACCTGTAAAATAATGGGATTGATCTAAATGACCTTTAAGGTACCTTTTAGATCTAAATCAGCCAATCAATCAGCATTTCTTAAGCATCTACTATGTGCCTGGCACTGTGTTAAACACTGAGGATACAATAAAAGGTGAAAGAGATCCTGTAATCTAGACCCAAAGTCAACATGGCAAAGTAGATGAAGGACCAGTGAACCTTGGAGTTAAGACGTCCTAGGTTAAAGTCCAGCCTCTGACACAGTAATGGTCATGTTAGTACCCTACCCAGTTCTCTAGGTTGCAGATGACCTGATATTCTACAGTGGGAGAAGATGTTTCCACCCCTTTATCATTTTTTAATAGCGTGAAAAAAATATGGACATATGAGTTAATTGGTTTTGAGGGACTTGCAGAGCAATCACTCTCTTCACTGAAATGGAGCAACAACTCATGGGTAAATCAGGATGATAGATTTATAATTGGGAGGGACTTTAGAAGTCATTTAGTCATAGATGTGGCACTGGAAGGAGCCTCCAAACCATCTGGGCCAATCTTTTTGTTGGAAAGTTGAGGAAACAGACCCAGGGAGTTTGAATGATTTGGTCAACGTGGTGAGCATCACAGGAAAGATCTGAACCCAGGTCCTCTGACACCAAAGCCAGTGCTCATGCTACTGTGCCGCATTGCTTCCCCAGTCACGGAATCACAGAATCATTGGCTTTGAGAGCTAGAGGGGATCCCTGCAGCCATCTATTTCAGTTCATCCATGGAGGAAGGAAGCCCCACTACGACATCCCCAGTGAGTGATCATCTAGCTTGACAATCTCCAAGTAGGGGAGACTCGACCTCTTCTTATGGTGGTACATTCCACTTTAGGATAGCTCTAACTGTCAGGGAGCCCCCCTCCCCACTTCTCAATTCTATCAAGATGAAATCGACTTCTTTGCAGCTTCTAACCCTATGTTCTGGGACTCTGTGGGACAGTTCAACTGTCACATTACAGATGAAGAAACTGAGACTAAGAGAAGTCATAAAAGCCATGGAGCTAGCTAATATGTGACTGATCATGCACTCACATGTAGGTCCTCAGACTCTAGCACCAAAGGTCTTGGTCCTACCCCACATCCTACTCTCTTCCTTTTGAAAATCAATAATGCTTCAGGTCATGACTGCATTTTTCCAGCTCCTGGAACACCATTCTGTCCTTGGTTGGGGAGCTTCCATTGCCTCAGCTCACCTACAGCTCCCCACACGGCCAGGCTTCTCTGGAAGCCCCCCTGAGCAGCACCAGGATGCTAATTTATTTGAGCACAATTCCAATGTTCCCCTCTGTGGTTGCAGAGATGCTGCTTAAATCTCCCTGAATGAAAAATTAAAAAGAGGAGGGGGAAGAGACAGAGATGATGATTCTTTTATGGAACACCTGCCACCTTGTGTTTTCTTCTTCTCCACTACCACCTCCCCACCCCCCCAACCCCCCAAAAAAGAGAAATATACAAGCTGGGAAACTGGCTGGCAGCAGATAAAATCCAGCTCGGCCTTTGCAATTTGTGGAACAAACAAGGCCAAATGTAAATTCCCAGATGAGGTATAAATCCGTCAGAGGGGAGCCGGAGTCATGATGATATCCAAGTCTTGGGCCTGCAAAGGTTTTAGGATTCAGCCAGGGATGGGCCCTTCCATCTCAATAGACCAGACAGGGAGCAAACAGCTGGGCCCTTCTTCCCCGACCTCTTTCCTCGGACCTCTCCATTCACCCAATTTCTAGAGAGCTGAGCCTTGGCCCTCATGCCTCTGTTCTATTAGGGAAGATTGTAGCCTAGAAAATCCATTCCTAGCACCCTCCTCTCTGAAATGCAATCAAATTTAGGCATTTGAGTGGGACGCCTTAGGCCTGCCCTGGGACAGGCCGCCTCAGAAACCCTCCAAGCATATCTCATTCCAGCCTTGCCTTCTCAGTCTGTCAACCTGGAGGGTGGTCAAATACAGTATTTATTTTTTTTAATTAAGCAGCCTTGCAATGTGTCTCACCCTCCAGAGCTTTGAAGCCCAGCGTTATAAGTCGCTGGAAGTTTTTTTTTAAATTTTTTAAGCGGATAGTAAAATTAAGCAGTTATTAGTATTCACGGAAAATGCTTGTGGCAGCCTTCGCACACGTAATGAGAAACCACCTGCAGTTCAAAGCAGTACTTGATAATGCTGTAATTAGATTTGAGATGCAAAAAAGCTCATTAAAATTAAATAACATATTTGTCACTGTTTTAAGAGGTACAGATTGCCTAGAACCATGCTGGTCTCTTGACCTTGAGTGTTTTGGCAGAGTCCTTGCTGCTGATTCCAAAATAAAACCAGTGACTCTGCAGAGAGCCCTGGAAATGGGTTCATCTTCTGATCACCTTGACAGACACATTCATGGATCGAGAGGACTTGAAAATTCCAGCGCTGTGTGTGAGACTTGCCATTCAGTGCCCAGGGAGATGTGGAAGAAATTAGTCCTAGAATAATTATGGAGCCAGCCATTCCAATGAATGGAAAGATAGAAGTTGAGGGGCAGTGGCATTAAAACCCAGGGTGGGGTGAACCTTTGTGACTCAGGGAGATGGCACCAGGAGCCAATCACATTCACCCTTGCTGGGCTCTACAGTGGTGAAGGCCTTCAGTAGTATAGGATTCCTGTTTATAGCTTTGTGGGCAGATGAAGGAAGATTCCCCATACCCAGTACTCCATCTCCCACTGCCATGAGAGGATTCTCCAAGCCTGTTGCATACTCCCTTCTCACCTCTACCACCTAGCATCCCTACTTTCTTTTTTTTTCACTTGTTTTTATTTGTTTTTTTTTTAATTTTATATATTATATTTATTTTTTATTTTATTTTTCCCCAGTTACATGTAAAAACAATTTTTAACATTTGTTTTTAAAACTTTTGAGTTCCAAATTCTCTCCCTCCCTCCCCATCCCCTTCGTTGAGAAGCCAAGCAATTCAATGTGGATTATCCCTTTTAAAGTACTTTTCATGTGTCATCTCTCATGCAAGGCCTCTCCCGATTGCCCTCAGTTTCTTGTGTTCTTTCCCTTTTGAAATTATTCTGTATAGCTTTGTAGATGGGAAGCAGTATAGCTTATTGTATTGAGGGCCAACCTTAGAGTCAAAAAGACCCGTTTCAGATACATAATGACTCTGTGATAGTGGCAAGTCATTTTATAGTACCCCTACATAACTCTTTAAGATGGAAAGTTAAAGGAGAGTCACTTATCTGCATCAGTAGAGGGAGTTTTCATGCCGGGAGTTCTCCACAAATGGACCCAAAGTGAGATAAAACAAGAAGCTGTTTCTGTTCTGTATTTATTGATGTGCATATTGTATCAGTAGAATGCATACTCCTCAAAGCACTGTCCTACAGTCAATCAGCAAGCCTTTAATTAAGTGTTTACTACATGCTGAGCACTATGCTAAGCACTGGGGATAGAAGGAAGGGCAAAAACAGTGCTCTTCCCTTAAGCAGGTCATGGTCTCATTTGGACCATCTTTGTATGCCAGGATTGAGAACAGTGCTTTGCACATAGCAAGCACTTAATAAGTACATGGAGACAGCTAGATGGCTCAGTGGATAGAACACTGGGTCTGGAGTCAAGAAGGTCCAAGTTTAATTCCAGCCTCAGATATTTCCTAACTGTGTGACCCTGGGCAAATCACTTAACCCTGTTTGACTCAGTTTCCTCATCTATAAAGTGAACTGGAGAAGGAAATGGCCTTTGGAAGGAAAGTATCTTTGCCAAGAAAGTCCCAAAATGAGGTCACAGAGTCAGACACAATTGAACAATAAGTGCTTGTTGAATTTTGTTGAAAATTTGAAAGGGAATAATGATAATTACATAAAACCCTTAAGGATTCACTGAGTACCAACCATATAATATGCACTGATTATTCAATGAGGTATTAATCTGGGTTCAAATTCTATTCTGATGCTTATCTGTATGACCTTAGACAAGTCTCTTCATCTCCTTGGGCCTCAGCTTCTGTATTTGCAGAATGGAGGGGTTAGACTGAATGACCTCTCCAAATTCCCTTCCAGCTTTCTAGATCTATGGTTCCAGGAGAGAAGATATTTATACAGGGAAAACTAGGAGAGAGAGAGAGAGAGACAGAGAGAGAGAGAGAGAGAGAGAGAGAGAGAGAGAGAGAGAGAGAGAGAGAGAGACAGAGACACAGAGACACAGAGACACAGAGACACAGAGACACAGAGACAGAGACAGAGACAGAGACACAGAGACAGAGACACAGAGACAGAGAGAGACACAGATAGACAGAGACCGAGACAGAGAGACAGACAGAGACAGAGAGACAGAGAGAAAGGCAGAGAGAGAGACAGAGACAGACAGAGATAGAGATGCAGAGAGAGACAGACAGACAGAGACAGAGAGAGAGAAGAGAGAGAGACAGAGAGGAGGGAGGGAGAGAGAGACAAACAGACAGACAGAGGAGAGAGAGACAGATAGACAAAGAGAGAGACAGAGATACAGAGATAGACATAGAGACAAAGAGACAGAAACAGAAAGAGACAAAGAAAGAAACAGAGACAGCGATAGAGAGAGACAGATAGAGGAAAAAGAGAAGCAGAAAGACAGAGAGAGGAGGGAGGGAGAAAGTAGGGAGAGAGGGAGAGAGAAAGAAGAGACAGAGATACAGGGAGGAGGGAAGTAGGGAAAGAGGGAATGAAGGAGAGGAAGAGACAGAAAAAGAGGAAACCAGAGAGAGACAAGACAGACAAAGAGACAGGAGAGAGAGACAGAAAGAGGAGGTCTACAAGGAGGGAGGGAAAGAAACAGGGAAAGAGAACTGGACCCATCTTCCCTTCAAAGGAGACTCACTTGCAATGACCTTTCTCACGTTTTTAACATTTTGAGCAGATTGATTAAATTGATCTAAGGAAAAGTCTTAGCATTCCAAAGGACATAAAACCGACAGGACTTGGCACAATCTGGAGATTTGGGAAATTTGTTACGAAAGAGGGCTAGAGCAATTCTCTCTCACTTAGATGGAAGACAGCCTCTGGAAGGTGGTGAGGGAAAGGGGGCAGGGGGCTTGGTTGGATGGCCAGAGCTGAGGAGGGAAGAGGGGTGGGGTGGGTGCTGTGTAATTGCAAGGGAAGAACCAGCTGCCCATTTGTAATTGTTGCCTGGAAGGCCCCTCTGTGATGTGGCCTTACGCTGCTCACCTGACCCTACTCTGTACTCCTTCCTCACCCCCAGGGTTTACTCTAGTCAGGACAGTCCTTCATTGTTGTGAGAACATGTCACCAGACACTTTTTGTAACTGTTTATTCATTCAAAATCTGATTATAGGCTCACCGTGAAGTCTTAAAATTCAGAGCTGGAAGGAGCCTTTTTTCATCTACAAAATGGGAGTGAAAATACACACCCCTTCTGTAAAGGGATACAACTCTGAAAGACTTCAGAAAATTCTTATAGCTTGTGTGACCTTGAGCAAGTCACTTAACCTCACTGGGCCTCAGTTTACCCTTATGCAAAATGAAACAGATTAGTCTCCGATGCCCCTTCCAGCTCTCTATCTTTGTTCCTATAAGACTGATGTTGATGCCTCCCTGAGGCTTCTTGGCAGAAAAATGATGCACTAGAGGTACGTGTGTGCCATTCATTTTCATTCATGGCCAATATGTTGATGTGTTTTGGTCAATATGTTGACATGTTTCCAGTGAGTATGCTTATTTGTTACAAAAGAAGTCTTCTTTGGGGGGTGGGAGTGATTTTGTGAAAAGGGACAGATACATACACACAAAGGAAAAAACATCAGCAAAATATAAAGAAATACGGAGAAGAAAACAAAAAAATCAGAAGGGTACACCTTGTTACATTTAATATATTTTAAAAAACAACTGGTATGTAATGGGTCAGTTTCACATAACAATCTTTCTGTTTATATATTGAAATGTCTGTTGGTAATTAAGTTCATAATAAGAAAGATTAAAAAAATGGACCTAATTAAAAATATCCGCACTTATGTACTTCACTGGATCATTGTGAGGCAAGTGTACCTAGCTTGAAACCCTGTATAAATGGTACAGACATCCCTGCAGCTGATATGGGAGAGATACATGCTGTTTGAAGAGCTGTAAGTTTTTTGGATCTGGGGGCCCTGGCCTAGAGCATGCTCACTCTTGAGCTTCTCAGGTGTACTCAGGGAGTAGAGTGTTCTGTGCTACAAGGGCTCTACCAGCAGTAACTTTTGCCTTGCAGTTTATGGGCTTTTCAGGAGTGTTCAAGGAGTAGAAACTAAGCTTGATTTATAAGTAAGTCTTTGTAGTGACCTATAAACCCTTTTCTTTAGGGGGTGCCTCTACCTGGATTAAATGCCTTTAGAAAGAGACATGGTATCAGAAGTGTCATGTAAAAAGGTTTCTTGTGATGGGGAACATGACCTTTAAAACCCCCAGTACAAGAAATCAGAACTGCCAAAAGAAGATGAAGGAGGAGGGGGAAAGAGAAGGCAGTTGAACTTAAAGCTTCACCTGCCTTGAATCTTTAAATCTGGCTGCCAAAGAGTGTTTGGATGCCTTGCCTTGAAGTGTTATTGGAGACCCCTAGATGCAAGTGTATTTAGGAGTGTTGCCTACTAGCACATAACCTCTGTGAGGGCTGGGGCTATTTTTGCCTTTTTTCTTTGCCTCCCCCGTGCTTGGCAAAATGCCTGGAACACAGGAGGTGTCTAATAAGTGCTTGTTGGGTGATTTAGTTGGCTTTCAGCCACCTCTCCTCTTCTCCCAGGATTGGCTATCATAGTGAGAGAATATAGCCCTTGGGATTCATGTGGCAAACAAAATGGTAGCAAGTGGAAGGTTCAGTTTGGATCTTCTTGCTGGTTGATCATGGAATTTGTGTTGAGAGGAACTTCAGTAATCATCTGGTCCAACCCTTACCTGAACAGTAATACCTGACAAGTGGTGATCCAACCTCTGTGTGTAAACCTTCAATGAGGAGGACCTTACAATCACCTAGTCAGCACCTTCTGTGTTGGGATAGCTCCAGCTGTTAGAAAGATTTCTTGACATCAAAGCTGAGTCTGCCTCTCTCTGGCTTCTATATACTCCTAATACTCCAATACTCCTAATTCTGTCCTCTGGGTCAAAACAAGTCTGAGCCCTCTTTCACATGACAGCCCTTTGAATACTTTGAAGACTTCTGTCTTAGAAGCATAGTTCTTCTGTTCTTTAGGCTAAACATCTCTAGTTTCAACATGTAGACTCAAGGCTCTTAGCCATTGTTATGTCTATGCTAAATAGAGAAAAGTTGGCCTCCCACTGAACTGTTACTTGGAAGGCTCACCCTACAGCTCTGTATGGAAAAGGTCTCAGGGTGAAATCTCTGGGTGGATCCTAGCTCTTAGAGAAGGCAGTAGATGGACAGTGGTATGAGGATCTGACTTTGACTTGGATCTATCACCCAGACCTCATGGAGAAAACAGATTTGAAAGGTTGACTTATTAACAATGATGCTTGATTTCATATGTTTAGCTATAGATTGGGTGAGATGACCTCTGAGGTCTTTTCCAACTCTGAGGTTCTCCTTTAATTGATACAGATTGAACCCTTCTACATCTTAGTAGATGGTCTCTGAGGATTACTGTGACCCATCTCTCCTGGCCCTGCCCTTCAATAATCCTGAAGGGTAATGACTGCAGAGCATCTCCACAGAGTTAATATATAATAGTGGAAAAGGCACTGGATTTGGAGATAGACCTGGGTTCCAATCCCATTTCAGACACTTGTTAGTGGTGTGACCCTGGGAAAATCACTTTACCTTGGTGCATTTCAGTTTCCTCTTCCATAAGACGAACCCTTTCAGGTCTAAATCTATTATCTTAATCCGGAGGGTTCTTGCACTATAGGCATATGCTCAATGGGCCAGCATTCAAAGCATCTCCAGAACTTGGAACAGCCTTTGAGAACCCAGGGTTGCCTCTATGCCAAAGGGCTTATCTGGAAAACACCACCCTCAAATTAGCTTTCAAACTTCGGGAAAGGAGTAGAACAAGCAGTCTGGCAGACTCCCTGAAGGAGGAGCTGTCCAGTCTGTGTGATGAGTCTCTCTCTGTTTAGGATCGGACTATGGTCAGATGAGATAACACTGATAAAACCACTTAGCACAATGCTTGGTATATAGTGAGTACTATACAAATGTCTATTCCCCTTCCCTATGGGGAAAGTCTTCCATTGCTATTACTTAAGGTTTGGTCTGAGAAACTGCTAAGAGAGGTGGGTAAGAAGGGATAGAATGGAACAGGAGAAGAGCTTCTCTGGTTCTGTCTCTTTCCTTGAGGTGAGGTCAGTGTTTACATCTTGACTTGTGCTGTCAGGACTGAGGGACTGTGGTGATCCTGGGTAAGTCATTATACATTTTTATGCCTCAGTTTCCTCATTTGTAAAGTAGGAAGTTCTTCTCTAAGGTCCCTTTCAGCTCTAAATCTATGATCCTATGAGTTTCAGGAGACCTGGGTTCCCATTTAGCTTTGATTCTTGAATCAAAACCTGAGTGGTAGTACTAGGGATATTATTGTTCGGTTGTTTCAGTCATATATGACTCTTTGTGACCCTGTTTGGGGTTTTCTTGGCAAAGATACTGGAGTGGTTTGCCATTTTCTTCTCCAGCTCATTCTTATAGATGAGAAAACTGAGGCAAACAGGGTTAAGTGACTTGCCCAGAATTATACAATTAGTAAGTGTCTAAGGTCAGTTTTGAACTCAGGTCCTCCTGACTCCAGCCCCAGCACTCTATCCAATGCGCCACTTAACTGCCCTTGTGCTAGTAATAGAAATAAAAAAAATGACACAGTTCCTGCCTGCAGGAAGCTTACCTTCATTCTGGAGGAGGAGCCAACACTTATGGGAGAGTGGTGATCAGGGAAGGGAGTTTTGGGCTATGGAGTCACAGGATTAATCATGCAGTCAACAAGCATTTATTAAGCACTTACTATCTGCTGGGCCAAGCTAAGTTCTAAGGATGCAAAAACAAAATCACAGTGGTCTCTACCCTCAAGGAACTTTTATTGGATTCTGGGAGGCAACAGGAATACTTAGGAGACATACAAAGGCATACATCAGGCAGCTGGGAGTGAAAGGAAGGCATCGGTAGAGATAGGATAGTGAGCTGTCCTACCCTTTCCAGCAGCTGTGGGACTGAGGATGGCATTGCTATGCCCAAAGCAATAGGCGAATGGCAGTCCTGGGGAGCTGACTGGCCAGGCAGTCTTCCCTGCCCACCCTGCCAATGGTGCCCTAGCAAACTGCCTGGCACATAGTAGGTGTCTATTAAATGCTTGTTGATTGATTGACTGAAGCATGATGTGCTCTGGGGCTGGCTATGTGACCACAGGGAAGTCATCTCACCTCTTCAAGCCTTAGCTTCTCATAGATTGATTGTCAAGAAAGTCCTTTGTAAGCCTTAAAGTGCTCTTTGAGTAATGATAATAATAACTAGCATTTCTGTAGCAATTTGAGGTTTATAAAACACTTTAGATATATCAGCTAATTTGATCCTCACAGCAGCCCTGGGAGGGAGAGGCTATTATTCTCTCCATTTTACAGATGAGGAAACTGAGTGCTTGCTCAGGATCTCACAGCTAGTAAGTGTCCAAGGCTGGATTTATACTCAGGTCTTCCTGACCTCAAATCAAATGATCTCTCTACTGTGCTGTCTAGCTGCCTCTTAAGTGAGAAGTGTTATTATTTATGGGGATTTTTAACTGCCTTGCTGCTAGAAACTTGGTTTTGTTGTTACTTAGAAGTGTATTGTATATTTAATTTGCATTTCTCTCTCTCTCTTTCTCTCTCTCTTTGTCTCTCTGTCTCTCTCTTTTTCTTTCTCTCCACAGGTAGGTAAATGGCCATAGATAGAAGCATGATTGACCCCTTGCCTCACAAGTTTTGGTAAGAAACACTGCAAACATGAGATTCTGCTCTGGTTGTCTTCTGAGTTGTGCAGAGCTAGGTGGATTTCTTCCTCTTTGATGCCCTGATTGTGCTTGGGATTTTCTTGGCATAAATGATTAGTCATCCACTCTCCCTTGTGGAGAGGGGTTGATCAGTTTCTTTGAGGAGGAGAACCATTTGGTGTCCAGAGCTTGCTGGGAGCAAGATGGGTAGATTCATTTTCCCTATTTGAGCCATTTCTGCTTGAGAGCTGCTTAGACGGAAGGGCAGGGTGTTTGTGGAAAGCCAACTGTGTTGGGGGAAGATGCAGGGCTCTTTCTCCCTCTCCCAGGATTGTATGCCAAGGTTTGGGGTTTGATAAAATGTGGAAGTGATCTTTGGGGGTTCTGGCAAGCTCTCTTCTCCCTTCTCAAAATCCTTTTCATGTGAACTGTATGGACAGAGGGATGTGTGTGTGCGCACATCTGGAGTGCAGGGATGATTTCATTTTTATCTGTGTTTCTTTGGAGCCTTGTACAATGCACAATACCTGGAATAAAATGCCACAGGACTTGTACTTTCCTTGGTGTAGAGAACCCTTGATGGGGAAACTGATAATGTACATCAGTTTCACCTCTGCAACTCATATTCTTAGAGTAGGAATATTTAACTTGGGAAAGTCTGTGGACTTATTTTTAAAAACTATTTTGATAACTACATTTCATTGTAATTGGTTTTCTTTGGAATCCTCTTTTTTATTGTATGCATCATTCTGAAAAGGAATCTGTAGGCTTCACCAGACTGCCCAAGGAGCCTGTGACACAAAATTAGTTCACAATTATTCACTTAGAGCATTGCTTGGGGCACTGAGAGGTTAAGTCATTTATCCAGTCAGTAGGTTTCAGAGTCTAGACTTGAATCCAGATCTTCCTGCCTGAGGCTGGCTCTTGTCTGGTACATAGTAGGTACTTAAAAATACTTATGGATGGAGTGATTGATGACAGATATGACCCACCCTTACCCCAATGCATGGGAGGGTGAGGATCTAGTAGGCTTAGGTGGAGAAGCCTTATTTCCTCCCATGTCAAGGACGGGCAGGGAAAGCAGTCAATGCGGTTAGTCTGGTCGGGCATGAAGAACAGAGTGGCCCCATCATTATAAATAAAGTGATTTTGTTTTTGGCCAAGGAACACAACAGGACAGTGAAAGGTAATGTATTTGCCCTGCCCTTTGGGGAAAATAAATGCAGTTTATTAAACCCACTAGCTTAGATGGGGTCTTGGTGCCAGGGCAGCAGTGCCAGTGCAAGGGGGCTTGCCCAGAATGGAAGCTGAGGCAGACCGGGCAGCCTTCGCTGGGCTCCTGTTGCTTTAAAGGGGATAGGGGTGGATGGAGAGAGAGAAATTAACAATTACCCTGTTAGCTAATCAACAGTGAGGAGAAAGTCCTGACAACAAGGAAAGAAAACTTATCTGTCAATAAAATAAGGGACTTTTTATGGTGGGTTTTATGGGAACATTTTCACTTTGGGAGTTATTAGAGCCGATGCTGGCTGGGACAAAAGCCGCATTTGCATATCGCCCGTGATGGCGGCTGGATGAAACCCGGAATGCGGCATTAACTGCATATCAGAGGCTCTCTCTGAAGCCAAGCAGGATGACATTTACTGCGAGCCCCGATGCCGCGTGTCTGGCATTAGTTACTGCCTGTGGCGTCCTTCGGAATGTAGATTGTTCAGCCACGACTGGCTCGCTCTCCTCTCCTGGTTCCCTGGGCCTCCTCCCATGGCCAGAGAGGAGCTGGGCTCTTCCAGGCCTGGGAAGGGGTCAGCGGAGTTTGTGTGGGGTTATGTGTGTACACATAGAGGTATATATGTATATCCTTCCCCATGTATATGTATATGTGTGTATATGGATATACATGCATATGTATATATGTGTGTATGTGTGTATGTGGAGGGGGAAGGCAGATGAAGCCAGCTTCCATCCCTTGTGGTTACCTTTTGTCTTTATAGGGAAGGATACAGTCTCAGTCTTTGTGTGGGTGACTTTCTGCTTGTCTGTCTGTTGGATTGTCTTACTCCAGCTGACCTTCTGGAGTGTGTCAACTTTAAGGCCCTATTGGTATAAAATATTGCCACTCTGCCATTCTTTTCCCTTTTGCCATTTGGAGATGAGATCCTAAGATCTTAGACCTAAAGCTGCAAGGGACCTTGGAGGACATCTTGTCCAATCCCCTCATTTTAGAGACAAGTCAGTTAATCAACCCATAAGCATTTAAGTGCCAGTACTGTGCTAAATGTTGGGGATATTTAAAAAAGTCAAGAACAGTTTCTTTTCTAGAGGAGAGAATATTTTAATGTGGGAGAGAACATGTGAATAACCAGGTATATACAAGATATATAAATTATTGATGAAGGTCATCTGAAAGGGGAAGCCTTGGGGTAAGGATGGGACAAGGAAGGCCTACTGAAGAAGGTGGGACTTGAGCTGAGGCCTGAAGGAAGCCAGGGATGCTTTGAGGAGGTCAAGGTGAGGAGGGAGAGCCTTCTAGCAAGTGCAAAGCCGTGAAGATGAGAGATGGCTTGTCATGTGCAAAAAACAGTAAGTAGGTCAGTACATCAGGAAGGGGGCCACATTATGAAGAGCTTGAAATGCCAAGCAGAGTATTTGATCCTAGAGGTAATAGAGAGTCATTGAACCTCTTTAAGGATGGGAATGACATAAGGCACACCTTAGAAAAATCACCTCTTGGCAGAGGTGTGGAAGATGGATTGGACTGGGGATAGACTTGAGATGGGGAGACCAATGGGAAGGCTATTGAGTAGTCTAGGTGAGATTTGATGAGGCCCTGATTTAGTATTGTTTGTTGAGAGAAGAGATTGTATATGAAATGTCATAAAGGTAGAGATGAGAAGATTTGGCAATGTCTTGGTTTTATGGGATGAAAGTGACTAGTCAAGGACGACACCAAGGTTCTAAGCCTGGGTGACTAACAGGACGATGTCATCTTTGACCGTAACTGGGAATTTTACAAGGTGTGTGTGGGGTGCAGAGATTTTAGGGAGGATAATGAGTTTAGTTTTGGAGGTACTGTTGAGTTTGGGATGCCTGTGGAATATCTAGAGAGTCTAAGAAGCAATTGGCAATTTGTGACTAGAACTCAGAAGAGAAACCAAGACTGGATCTATAGATCTGGGAATCATATGAACAGAGATGCTCCTTGAATCCAGGGAAGTTAATGAGATCACTAAATCAGATTGTGTAGAGGAAGGAAGGCATCGTGACTTAGCACAGAAGTTCTTAGATTTAAGGGTGCCTGTGAACTTAAATGGAAAAAGAATTTTTGTCCTCATTTCAATATAGTTGGTTTCCTTTGTAAGATTTTGTTTTTTATTTTATGAATTTAAAACCATAATTTGAGGAGTCAGTGGGTTTCTCCAAAATGCCCAAAGCATTTATGCCACAGAAGAGGTTAAGAACATGGATGGGGAAAGAGGGCTGAGTTGGGGGCATAAGACTTGGATTCAGATTCTGTGTCCAACAGTAGCTATATGTGATCATGTGTAAATCTCAAATCTTTGAGCCTCAACTTAGTTATCTATAAAATAGGGGACTAGGGGAGGTTATGATAATCTATAATGCCCCTTCCCACTCTAAACTCTGTGATTCTATGTATTTCTCCTAGGTAAGTTAAATGTCCATGAAAACAGAGGTGGTTTTTTTTTTTGTCTTTACATTCTCACCATCTTGCACAAAGCCTAGCAAGTAGTAGGTTATTAACATAATGATTGACTTTCTTCATATGGAAGCCTTCTTTTCGAATCTGCTGGGAACTCTGTTACAGGTGCATGGGGTGTGGTCAATTAAGTCAAATCAATAAGCCAGGTAGTGTGCTAAACCCTGGACAAACACTACCCCTGCCCTCAAGGACCTCATAGTCTAATGCATATGGCAGGAGTAGATTTGGGAAATGGGTTTTCCTTCCTGTTTGTTGTCCTGTTTTGTTTACTAGAGATTTTTAGTATGTATTTTGCTAATAATGATTTCCCAATTATGGCAGGCAGAGAAGCTTGACCTGTAGTAGGTCTAGTTCCCTGGTCAATTTAGCTTTGTTTCTGGGAGAGGCAATGTGATCTAGTGAAAAGACTCTGGGATCTGGGTTCAAATGATACTTTTGCCATGTATTGCCTATAGGACCTTAAGTGAGTCACTTCCCTGCTTTGATTGTTAGTGTGTTCATCTGTAAAATGAGAGTGTTGGTCTAAATGACCTCTGAGGGCCATTTGCTCTCCAAATCTATGATCCTAGAATGGACAGAAGTTACCACCCTCCTCTTGTCCCTGCTTTTCTCTTTCTTTCTTTTTGGACTTGGCCCTTATCAGCATTTCGAAAGTCTACTTTTGGGGTCATAAAAATTTGGCCAGCCTTGAAGACTCAACCTTACACGTGGTGTAATCTTTTTACTACGTGGTGGAATCTTCTGGAAGACCCTTCAGCTCCTACCCACATCTGGGGAGAGTAGATGGTCAGGCTGTCAAGCTGGAGACACATTTGTTCAGACAGAAAGCCCCAGCCTGTAGGGTTACTCAGTGACTCATCTCTTCTTAATCATGGAACTGTGTAAACATTCCAGAGGCCTCCTGATCTTCCCCCCTCAGCATTACATCACTCTTAATAACCAGAGGTCGTGTTATAAATATGCAGTCTAATAATGCATTAACCTAAATAACACCAATAAATTGTGAGACTGAACACAGCCGGTTTGTTCCTGTCCTCTGAGACAGCCTCCTGGATAGAATAGCAGGGCTGTCTACCACAAAAACTTTCTCTTGGAATGGGAGCTCCTTGTTGGCAGGGACCATATATTTTGCCTTTCTTTGCATCCCCAGTTTTTAGCACATAGCAAATACTTAATGAATACTTTTTTGCTGACTGATTGGCCATATTTCCATTTTCCATTCCCTTTCTTGCTATCTTTTATGTATTAACTTCCTCCACTAGAATATAAGCTTCTTGAGGGTAGAAGCCACTTTTCCCCTCTTTTTTGTATCTCCAATGTTTAGTACAATACTTGGCATATAGTAAGTCGTTTTTGATAGACAAATTCATTAGGAAATCTCTTTGTAGTGACCCCTGGTGAGTCCTTTAAGATCCACCAGCATCTGCAGAATCAGAGGATTTTAGAGTTGGAAGGAAGCCCATGTGGCAGCCATCTAGTCTGGCCCATAATAGAAAGAGAATCTCTTCTATAATATAACTGACAAGCCGTTTTTCCAGACTTTGCTTACAGGGGAAACCCATGACCTCTTGAGGTGGTGCATTCCTCTTTTGGACAGCTCTAATTTTTAGGAAGTTTGTTTTCTTGACACCAAGTAGAAATCTGCCTTCTTCTAAATCTCCCCCCATCCATTGCTCTCTCTTCCATATGATTGTCCTTCAGATACTAAAAGATGGATGACATGTTCCCCCTAAGCCTTTTCTTTTCCAGGTTTTCTTCAACTAGGCATCTTTGAGAGGTAGTGGAGAGTCCCTTCTTATTGGTCTGGAGGGTTTGTTTTGGAGATAAGGACTAGACTCATGGTTTCATTGAAATAGGGAATTCCCAGATGAAGAAATTTCCAAGTATAAATTATCACCTTCTTTGTAACTTCAAATCCTAGAGACTTGCCCAGGATAATGAGAAGTTAAGTGATTTGTCTAAGGTCTCACATCCAATATGTATCAGAAGTGTGACTTGAACCCAGGACTTTTTAGCTCTGAGACCAATTCTCTATCTGTTTTACCATGTATTGGTAGATAATGGGAAATTAGATGGGATAGATGGGATAGTACCATATTAGAAACAGTTGCTTGAAATGAGTTGTGGAGGGCCTGGAACACCAAACTGAATTGTTTCAACTTTATTTTGAAGGCAGTAGTAGGCTATTGGAAGGTTTGGAGCAAGAGAGTAATTACATGAAAATGACCATTAAGAGTTGAACAGAATAGATTAGAGTGAGGAACAACTGAACTCAGGGAGATCAATTAGGTCCCTGCAGAACTCCAAGGGTTAAGGGATGAGGATCCAGACTAGGGTGGTGGCAGTGGGGATATGGAAGATGGGAAGATTTCCAGGGTCATGTTAAAGGAAGAATCAGTGAGAATTGATGACTGAGTCAATCAGAATCATGGAATCACAGAATTTCTGAGTTGTAAGGGATCTCAGAGGTTTACTAGTCTAATCTGTCCTTGAAAAGCAATCTTCTCAGTAGTGGTCCTCTAGCCTTTGCTTGAAGATGTCTAGCAAAGGAGAACCCACAGCTTTCTGAGGCTCTGGACATTCCACTCTGAACAACTCCAGAGGTTAGGAAGGTTTTCCCGATTTCAGGCTTAAATTGATTTCTTTGCATCTTCTGTCTGTTGTTCTTAATTCTGCCCCTTGGGACCAAGTTTTGGTTGTTGTTGAGTTGTTTTAGTCATGTCCGACTCTTCATGACACCATTTGGGGTTTTCTTGGCAGAGATACTGGGGGAGGGGGTTGCCATTTCCTTCTCCATCTATTTTATAGATGAGGAAATGGAGACAGAGTTAAGTGACTTGCCCAGGGTCACACAAGTAGTAAGTATCGGAAGTGACATTTGAACTCAGGTCTTCCTGACTACAGGCCCACTGCTTTGTGCCACCTACCTGTCCTCGGGGCCAAGTAGAACAAGACCAATCCTTTTTCTAGACTTTAAAATATTTCCTTCAAAATTCAGTTCAAGACCACCTCTAATTGAGGTGGGATCCTCTAACTGCAGGTGCCTCCATAATCAAATTTATTTTGTACTATTTTGTTTATACTTATGTATATTCATGTTTCTTCCAACAGAATGCTAGCTCCTTGAGGACAGAGAATGTTTTATTTTATTTTATTTTTTTGATTCTCAGTTCCTAGTGCATAGTAGGTATGTAGTTTGATCAGTTAAAATACTTGAGGACAGTTATTATATACTCTAATAATATATACTTCTATTCTCCTGGCTAAACATCTGGACAAGAAACATGAAGGGAAAGGTAGGGTCCTGTCTAATGAAGGTAGTATAGTACAGTGCAAAAAGAACACTGGCTCTGAAGTCAAAAGATCTGGGTTCAAATCCCACCTCTGATACTACCTATGTGACTTTGAGCAGGCATTGAACTTCCCTGGGCTTCATCTGTAAAAGAAGGGAGCTGGATCAGATGACTTTTGAGACCCTTTCTGGGTTTATGATCTTATGTCCATATTCACAAGAAAGGTGCCTTGGAAGGCATGCTCTGCCTAGGAGAAGGCCAGAAGGCCCCACTTCAGGGTCTAAAGGCACCACCACAACACCCCACAAACAGGAAACAAATTGCTCACCCTGCAATGAGGATTATATTTTTTTATATTGATACTTTTTTGTTTTTATATAACTCTGTCTGTCTCTCCTTCTACCATCCCAGTGAACCATCCTTTATAATGGTTGCTATGAAGAGTCAAGCAGTAATTTCAACATAACAAAAAAAGCAATTTAAGAGAGAAATAAAATTCAGCAAAAGCAAACAGCAAAAATTTGGACATTAAATGCAATGCTCCACATTGATGGTCCCCTACCTCTGCAAGAAGGGGAGAGTTGCCTTCTTATAGCTTATGTTTGGGACCAAGTTCAGTCATTATACTTCCAAAGCCTTCAGTTTTGTTTGTTTGTGGCTCTTTCCATTTGTGTAGTAGTCATCATGTGCATTGTTTTCCTGGGTCTGCTTACTTCACTATGCATCAGTTCGTATAAGTCTTCCCATGCTTCTCTGGTCTTCATATTCATTATTTCTTAAAGTATAGTAATGTTCTAGCAGACGACCCAGAGGATCATAGAGCCGAAAGGGACCTTGGAGGTCACTGAGTCCAACCCTCTTATTCCAGGGATGAAGAACTGAGATCAAGCAAAGTTAAGTGATTTGTTCACTGAATTTGAAGCCAAGACTTCTTGACTTCAAGTCTCTCCACTATGCCATACGGCACCTAATTTATTTAGCCATTTCCCAGTGGAGAGGAATCTGATTGATTTTCAGTTCCAAAAAGTGCTGCTACAAATATCTTGCTCTGTAGAGAAATCTCTTTCTTTTTATCATTGTCCTTGGCAGTATAGTCAGAGGGTATAGATACTTCAGTCATTTTCTTAGCATTATTCCATATCATGGAGTGAATTTTATTTAATTTTTTCTTGATTTTCTGATCTTTCCTCCTATTTCTGCTCCTTCCTCACTAATCCAGACATCTCTGCTTCCTTTTGTGGGGGCTCAGTGTGAGGAGGGGGGTGGTCAGTGGATCGGCTGCTTTAAAACCTTGCCTCTGTGGAGGTATTTCCTAGGGCAAGGGGAGTTGGCTCTCTGGGATGCCAAGGATTCTCCCCTGAATTCCCCCTTTCTCCTCCTTCAAATGTGGTCCAGCTCTGAGTCACCAGCCTGTCTTCACACTTATTGTCTTAGGAATGTCAGTGAGCACAAAACAGAGAAGGAGAAAACCTTGAAAGTAATTAATAGAATCAACCCAAGGAGTTCCTAAGGAAGAAAGACACATAAGGGTTCTTTTTTTTATTCCTTCATCCTCCTCACTCTTTATGAATAATTGCATGGAGGTGTCGGGGAGTGGGAGTATTTATAACTCATTTTCTTTGCTGGAGGGCTGAAATCTTCCCTTTGTAGCACCACGGTTATAAAAAGGTAATCAAAGAAAAGAACATACAATTGTAACCACGTCATTCTGCCGCAACTTTAATTAGGACTAAAAATAAACAGAAAATAGGATTTCCACTCCCCCTCCCCTTCTCGGTGTGTGTATGTATGTATGTGTGTGAAAAATGGAATATTTCAAAGAGTTTGTAAATATAGTGGTTGAGGGGGCTCCTCTCTTTTTCACAATTAATTTTATGATTGTCTCTAAAGCTACTCAGTTGCGAAAGCACCTTCTCTGCAGGATTTCAGCTGGAGAATGGATCCAGAGCCAGGCCCTGCTATTAAAAAGCATTTAATAACTTTTAAATCTTCATTGCATTTGGGATGGATTGGGGTAGAGGAATAGCGGTATCTAGGGCTGGGATAAAAGTGCCCGGGACGGTCTTTGACTGTTATTAGATGACGGGGCTAGTGGATTCTTTGCTCGTGGGAAAAGAAAAGCAGAAGATTCTTAGAGGGAGGCAGGCAGGAAGCTTTTTCCAGGAACGTTGGGGATTGTGTTCTCACCCTTCAGAACTGTTGGCTGGCAGAACAACTCTCTGGAGGAAGAGAGAGTTGACTATCCTTTTAGAGGTCTGTCTATTGATTTCTGAATCTCTCCCCCCACACCCCTCCAACCCAATCAGTCTGTTTTTGAATCCTATCATACCTAGTCTTGTAGTCTTGTATATTTACCCTCTCTTCTCTGTTTACATGGATACTGCCTTATCTAGGGGATAAAATTTGGACCCATGACTTCAATGGTATAAGGCAGGGATGGGGAACTTGTGTCCTGAAGGCCACATGTGGCCCTCTAGATCCTGAAGAGTGGCCCTTTGACTGAATCCAAACTTCACAGAACAAATCCCCTTAATAAAAGGATTTATTCTGCAAAACTTGGTCTCAGTCAAGAGGCTGCACCCAAGGACTTAGAAGGCCATATGTGGTCTTGAGGCTGCAGGTTCCCCATCCCTGGAAGGAAACCCCAGGTGAGAAAACTCCCTCATGGATGCGGACAATCAATACAATTTATAATCTTCTTGACTCCCTGGGGGCACTGAAAGGATAAGTGTCCAGGTTCACACAGTTAATACCACAGTGGGTCTTGAATCCGGATCTTCTTGGCCCTGGGACTGGCTCTCTAACCCCTAGTCACTTAGCCCCTTCTGCCCTCAGTTGCTAAAATCTCCTCCTCCCCTCTTCACCGTGTATTTTTCTTATATATAGTTATAAACTGATATATATTTTTTCTTTCTGATAGAATTTGAAGTCCTTGATGATAGGCATTGTTTCAATTTATCTTGCGTCCCAAGTGCTGTGCCTGGTACATTTTTGTTGTTATTGTATCATGTTTGACTCTTCGCGGCCCCATTTAGGGTTTTCTTGGCAAAGATCCTAGTGTGGTTTGCCGTTTCCTTTTCTGGCTCATTTTACAGAAGATGAAACTGAGGTAAACAAGGTTAAGTGACTTCTCTAGGGTCACATGGCTAGTAAGTATCTGGGACCAGATTTGAACTCAGGAAGAGGAGTCTTTCTGATTCCAAGTCCAGTGCTCTATCCACTGTGCCACCCAGCTCCCATGCTGCCTGGCACACAGTAAGCACTTGATAAATGCTTGTTGATCTGTTAATTGATGGTCAAGGCCCTTACTACTATTCTTACTAATATTTGTCTGGCCTATGTAGATTCCTAAAATATCTTCCACACAATCCCAATTCACTCTTCCCAAAACTGAGATTTCACTGATCTAGGAAACTCCCTAATGGAGAAACTCCGCCTAATAAGGAAGGTTGGCTTCTTCTCCTCAATTTACAGATTAATCTTCTTTATGCATTCATCTGACCCTATCATTCCCCTTCTCAAATGCCTTCAATGGCTCCCTATGGTCCTGAACTGAATAAAGTTCAAACTCCTTAGTAGGACCTTTGAGTTCTCCCCACTCTGTCACCATATTTCCCTTCCAGTTTCAGCTCATGCTACTTACTCCTTGCTGTCTCCTTCAGCCAAACCAGATTGCTAGCAGTCCCCTGTATACCTTCAACTTTTTTGCCTCCTTCTCATTCTCTCTTGTATTCATTTGTAAATGACAGGGTTGGATTCAATGGCCAATGAGGTTGGATCTAGGATCCTATGACCTACCTATCCTTGAAAACTCAGCTTAAATACCCTGTTTCATGATGTTTTCCTCTCAGCTGTAATGACCTTTATTTACCCCTCAGACCTCACCGCTTCAGTAGCATTTTCATCATTTCTTTACATATCCTACCCCTCCCCCCCACTAAAGTCTGGGATGTTACAGCTTTGCATTTTTTTTGTTGATTAGCATAGTGCTCTACATGCAGTAGGTACGTAATAAATGCTTCATGAAGCGTGTCCTATGATCAGTTACCAAACCCAAATGATAATATCCCACATGACTGATAATTGAGGAATTGAAGCTAAACCCAGGGATCAGTAACATCTCTAAGTGATGTACCAAGTGTTCATTTTTTCACTCCTATATCACATTATTGACTCCTAAAGAGCTTTTGTTCTTCTTTAGACAACCTGCTGCCTGGCAGTGCCCCTGATTTTATAGTCTTGAAGTTGATTTTTTGGACCCAAGCATATGCCTTTACATTTGTCCCTATTAGTTTTCAGAGACAGGTAGGTGGCACCATAGTGTAGAGTACTGAGTTCAAATCCAGCTCAAATACTTACTACCTGCATGACCACAGGCAAGTCAATTCACCTTGCCTGCCTCAGTTTCCCCAACTATAAAATGGAGACAATAATAGCACCTACTTCCCAAGGTTGTTGTGAAGAGAAAATGAGGTAATTTTTGTAAAGTGCCTAGCACAGTGCTTGGCACATAGGTACTTGATAAATGCTTAGTCCCTTTTTCCTCTCCCCCTTATTAGGTTTAGTCCAATGGTCTAGACAGCTGAAACCTTTACTCTGGATCTTGAACCTGTCATCCAGTGTATAAACTATGTCTCCTAGCTTTGCGATTTGTAAGTTTGACAAGTATGCCTTTATCCAAAATCCTTAATAAAAATATTAAATAGTATGAGGCAAGCAGAGCTCCTTATGGCAGTACATTGGAGAATGCCTTTCACTTCATTAGTGGTTACTTTTGGGTCATTCATCCAATTCTCACTCCATCCAATCAATTAATCAGTAAACAATTGTCAAGCACCTATATCTCACAGTATTCTGACCTGACCTTATAAGTTGAAAGAAAGATGGCAACTGCATTGAGAGGACTCAGGGCAAGAGTGAGAGTTCCTATAACAATGACATCCATAGGGGAATGGCAGTGAGAAAAGAGAAAGAGTGGATATAATTACCAGGGAGTTGGAGGAGGAAGATAGCACTGATGACTGTGGGTATCAGAGAAAGATGACACCTGTGCTCGATCTGTGGAGAAGCTAAGATTCTAAGAGGTGGAAAAGGGGAAGGGGGAGAAAAGTGAATTCCCATCTGTCTTTCCTACTGTTGCTAGAAGATTCTTTCACACATACCCCATCCCTGATCAGAAGTGTTTAATGGCTCCCTATCACCTACCAAGCAAAATTCTTGCTCTTCTGCAAAAGCCACGCTAAACTGTGGGGAGCCCTGCCTTTTGAAGCTCATCTCACGACTTTCTTTCATGTACTCTATGCTTAAACAAGCTGGACACTTCCTTGTCCCATAAATGACCAGGTTGGTCATTTCATCTCTGTACTTTTGTTCATACTTCCCTATACCTATGATGTGTCAGGTACTATGCTAAGTAAGGCCTGGAGATAAAAATAGAAAAAGCAACATAAGTCCCTGATTTCAAGGAGCTTATATTCTAATGGGAGGAGACAATAGATAATGGGGAGTTGTGGCCAGGAAGGGCTCTGTGGGTTAGGGAAGTCACAGGGATGATGTGGAGCCATTGGGCAATTGATTCCTTTTCAGGAATGGTGGTGTTGATTTTGTTTCTGTTCTCAGAGCTGACAGTGGAAAGGTTTGGAGATTGGGACGGATGGAGGCTAGAGTGTGGGAACATGGCATAAAGATAGAATGGCCCTTGTTCCCCCTTTTGGCCACCTAAATCCTGCCTTTTCTTTAAAGGACAATTCAACCACCACTTCTTCCATGAAGTCTTCTCTGATTCTCTCTCCTAATCACAAACCTTCCCCTTCAGATTACACAGAACGATTGGCCTTGCAACACCCTCATCATATACTTGTCTGCCTTATACAACAATTTGTACATCGTGGATATTTATAGCAGATCTTTGTTGAATGGCAGTTCACTCAGTATTGGTGTCCTCTTCTGGCTGGGTAATAGTGTAAATAGGAAAATGAGTGAACCACAGTGTATGAACATATACCTTTATAGTTTTGTCTTTCCTTCATTCGTCTTTCCCCTTGAGGACCATGTTTCAACGTATGGGGGCTTCTCTTCATGCAATAGATATATTCCCAGAGAGTTCCAAGTAAATCAGATTTTTATATCTTGATTCCTATTTTGAATACACTAAAGGGGATTCACTAAGTTAGAGAAGCTACTCCTTTTGTAAAATGAAGATTCATTCCTTCAGGAAGGATAGAGGACAAGGACTGGACTTTCCTTACAACTTGTATAGTCTTAGACAGTAGCCTCGAGCACTGAATACTTAAGTGACTTCCCTAGAGCCACTCCTTCAATAATGGGAAAAATGAATGTGTTGAGTAAATTTAGATTCTTGTATATTGGGTTTCCTTAGAATAAGGCCATCATCAGCTTGAGAAAAATTCCATATGCTATACAATGGATTCTGTATTCTGTAGTTATTAGAGGTCAGAGGTTACAAACTAGCCTTCTTGAAGGTCCTAGGGTGGTGGCATTGCTGAGGATGTATCACACCCAAACCATTTACATGGGTTGGGAGAAGAAGAGGAAGCTACTGACTAACTCCAAATTAATTCTCTCAGCACAGGGACCATTCTATCATCTTTCTTGTTTAGTTACTTTCAGTATGTCTGACTCTTTGTCATCCCATTTGGGGTTTTCTTGGCAAAGATATTGAGGCAAACAGGTTCACACAGCTAGTAAGTGTCTGAGGCCAGATCTGAACTCATGAAGATGAGACTGCCTGACTCCAGGCCCAGCACTCAATGCCCCATGGTACTGCCTAGCTGCCCAGCTTGTCAGTTTTGCCTTTTAAACCTTAGTTTCCCCATCTATAAAATGGGAACTCTCATGCTCATATATACCACAAAGGGTTGTTGTGAGAATCAGATGAGATAAACTATGCAAAACTTAAGGTATTTTATCAGTGCTGTCATCAGCCTATCACTATCTCCCTCCATAGAATGTTAATTCCTTGAGGACTGGGATGTCTCATTTTTGTTTTCGTATTCCCCTCACTTAGCACGGTGCCTGGCACACAGGAGGTACTGAATAAATAAATGCTGGCTAGCTCATCGTTGTCATTGTTAATATCAGCTAAGGAGACAGACACTGATGTAGGGTACGCATAGCCAGTTAGAAGCCTCCAATCACCATTTGGGGCTCTCCCTGGGTTGAATTGAATCCAAAATGTCAAGCTGGCTTGAACAGAGAAGGAAGCTTGAATCTGCTGGGCTCCCAGCAAAGCCACTGGGGCCACTGGGATTCTAGTAACTCTGCTTAGGTGATTGTCAGGGAGCTCATTTGTAATAGAAAGATCCGAGCTGTTCTTTGTGTCTGAGCTCTAAGAGCAGCAACATTGTCCTCAGGTGAGGTACACAGGAAAGGCAGGGAAAAGGGACCAGCAGGGGGGAAATGGGAGAGAGAAAAATCCTATTTTTCATGGAGTAAGAAAACAGTACAGCTGTGTATTCCCATAATATCCCTTCAGTTTCTTAGGGTCTGAGGTTGCATCTATTTTTTAAAATACTTGGACCAATAACTCTGCTCAGTGCAGACCAACCAGAGAGTCTCTGGGCTCAGAGGGTTAATGTAAAGTAAACATTAAATGGAACTGCACATAGAGCAGAGATGCTGGTTGGGTTTTGTTTTGTTTTTTCCATTGAAGGCATGCAATTTTTCTTGAACAAGGTGAGGAACTGGTCCAAATTACTGTTGTGTTCCCAGAGTGTGGCATTTTCTTCAACTAGCAAAGTTGTTAGTGGTTGGGGGTGGTGGTGGGAACCAGGAATCATGAGACATCTCTCAAAATGTCCTGTTTCCTTCTCAAAGGAAGGGGTTGTCTTACTTGGTAGTTGAATAGGGGAGTGGGATGTGGTTGGATTGGAAGGAAGAGAGGCATGGAGGCCATTGTAAGCACTTGGATTCAGCAGCAGGCTAGCTAGTGTTCTTGGGGGATTTCATGTGTGTTTCAAGATTGTGGTTTATTGGCAACTCTTGTGAAAAGGGAACAGAGGCCCCTGAGCTGGGCAAGGAAGTATACATGTTTTTCTGAAAGGATTGAATTGGGTCTGGGGGTGATCACTGAGCCATGTCAAATTGGACTGCAGAGCATCTTTATTTGGTGGCCCCAGTGGAATTTAGAGCTACTGTTTCTGCAGCTTGGAATTTTAAAGAAAAACCTTTCATCTACATGGAAAAAAGTATTTTTGAGTTAGTATACCACCCACTTGAAGGCTGTGGAACTGAATGGACCTTGATCACAGCACTAATTCTTTACCCTCTTCCCCTGCCAACTGATGGGTAGAACAGGTTGGACCTCTCAGGACTTCCTGTCCTCATGCACGGATTTGGTCAAGTGATATGTCTCTGATATCCATCCATGTCCATCCATTATTATCTTGTAACTGCTGTGGGCTAAGCACTGGTGAGGGATATGGAAGCATATGCAATGTTCCCTTTGAAGAATATATTGCTGGGACTTGTTGATCTCTCTCTCTCTCTCTCTCTCTCTCTCTCTCTCTCCCTCTCTTTCTCTCTCTCTCTTTCTTTCTTTCTCTTCTTTTGTCCCTCCCCCCTCTCTCCACTCACTGTTGATATCTTTTGTTTTATGTTACCTTCACTTTAAATTATATCCCATGCTTCCTTCTCTAGAGAATCATCTCTTATAAGAAAGTATAAAAAAGAGAAAAGCATGGTATAGTGGCTGTATTGATAGACTTGGAGTTAAGAAGACTTGAGTTTTTATCCCACCTTATTCTCTATGCACAATCACAGGCAAATCACTTAACTTCTCTGGACCTCAGTTTCTTCATCTGTAAAATTAGGAGTTTGGACACAACCTCCAAGATTCCTTCTAGCACTAAGTCTGTGATATTGTTGGGGAGAGAGGAGAGTGCAGAGCAGTTCAGTTAACAAGTTGGCATATTAAATCTGATGGCATAGACTCAGAAGATAGTCCTTAATAGTCCAATGAGTGGTATAGATAGTTGATATTTTAGGAGTCAAGAGGGTGACGGTGTGGCATCATAGAGAGAGCTCTGGTCGTGGAGTTACTCTCTGGCACTCATTAACTGGGTGGTGCATGAGTGAGCTACTTCATCTCTCTGAGCCCCAGAGTATTGACTTCTCTGGATTGTTGGGACAATTGAGTGAGACCACAGAGTTGGAAGGGACTTCCTGGGGCCACCTAGCCCAACTTGACCTTGAACAGCAATTCTCTCTACATCATACTTGACAAATGGTCACCTAGTTTTTACTTGAAGACTTCCCAATAAGAAGCAACACCATCTCCCAAGGCAGCTAATGTACATACATGTACAATGTGCTTTGTGATCCTTAAAGTCTGCACAAACATAATCTATTATTATTGTTATTTTTGATTTTTTGAGGGAGTGATTCTCATCTTTACATATGATGGGACTCAAAGAGAAATGTTCCTTGGACAAATCCCTGTCCTGTTGGGAGCCTTCCATGTTTAATGTTTGGGAAACCATTATTCAGATGGGCAAAATGATCATTGTTAGCAACTGAATGAAAATGTGGCTCCTCTGTAGACCTCTGTAGATGCGAGCATCTTTAGGACAATTTCAGTAGCAGACAAGATGGTGGGGATGATGCATACTTTTTTCTGTTCCCACAAGAGTTTGAATTTCTTCTGCTAGGAGCCTATTTTTTGAGAATTTTTTAATTCTACATAGTTTGGAGGTTAGGAATATTTTGTATTTTTAATATTATTATTACTACAAGTTGACAGAGGTAAAAAAGAACCCTTGACTAAGGTGATTAAGAGGAATGGACTGCTTAAGAGAGTGTACTCTCCTTCCACTAGAAAGTTTTTCAAACATAGACTGGATGCCTACTTGTCGGATGTTGTAATGGGAATTTGTTTTGAGGAATGGGCTAGTCTAGTTGATTTCTGAGGCTAGACATGGCATACAAGGATAGTCTGGTTTTTTGTACTCTCCAGAATGTTTTATGGATAAGGTAGAGCTTGATCTGTGACTTAAAGAATGGGAAGGAAAGAGCAGCCTGAGTGGCGGGTGGGGAACAGAATAAGCTGAGAAGCAGAGAGAGGGAATGTGTAAGGTTTGTCTGACAGAATGAAGAGTTGGAGCTAGGGAGTACTGGGGTGAGAAGGTGGGGAAACAGTTGGGTCTGGCTGTGATGACTTGGGGTCCTAATAGGCTTTATCTTGCAGGCAATGGGGAATCACCAAAGTATGTGTGACATAGCATTATGACTTAGGATGCTCAAGCTAGTAGATACTCATTTATTGTAGGGAGAGAGACTGGGCCTGTGAGTTTATTGGTATAGGGAACTCCCAGGTGAGGACACTCTCTCTGCCAATGCAGGATAGCATCCTCTCTGAAACTGCCGAGAGCTCTGAGAAGTTAAGTGATTTGTCTTATATGTCAGAAACAGAACTTGAACCCAGGTCACCCTGGCTTCAAGGTCAGTATTCTATTCACTGTTCAACATTGATGCTCACACTCAGGATAATAACACTTAAATTAATATTTATGAATCATCTAAAAAATTTGTGAGTCTTAACTCCCTCTGCCATCTTTTCTATCCCACTATGATGGCCCCTCTGAAAGCTGAAAGGGTTTACACAGCACCAGGGGCCATTTTTTCTTTTTTTGTTGCTTCATGGGTTGGTGATATGAAGAACAAATCTTAAAGTCTTTTGAAAGTTGAGGGGGAGACTTCCTCTGCCTCTCTCCCAAGTGATTTCTTCTCAGGGGATTAGTTGGTACCTTTTCACCTTGAGACAGGTTTGCTGTTGGAATACTGGATTCCAAGTTGTCTTGTTTTATCGAAAGCTCCCTGGAATATGACTGATTTGTTTCAACCAATCACAGAACATTTTCCTATATGATGTCATCTGCTCTTACCCCCTTACTGATCAAGGCGCTTTACTAAATTAGTTAAGATAATATTCAAACCTAGTCTATACCTCAGATCTAAGAAGTCTGGGATCTTTGTATCCACGTTAATTGATGTGGGAGCCATTGCTCAATTCAGTGGAGAAGTTGAGGGCTTTTGCCTTGGATGTTGCACCTCACATGAAGGAGTGACCAACAGTGAGCAGGACTAATTAAAGTCATTCATTCAGGCAATAGACAATTTATTAAGGGCCAGGTACCAGGTACCCTGCTAAGCTCCTGGGGATACAAAGAAAGGCACAAGACAGTCCCTGCCCTCCAGGAACTCATGAACTAATAAAAGGCAGTAAAAATTGTGTTGGATGTGATGTTAGAGAATCCCAGTATTTGTGTGACCTTGGACAGATCCCTCAACCTCACTGGTCTCACAGAATAAAGCAGAAATCATGCTAGTTTTGAGATCAGAGAACCTGGCTCTATTAAATCCGACCTGTCTAATTATGGGCAAGTTCTGTTCCCTCTTTGGGGCCTCAATTCTACTCAGTAAAATGAAGGGGTTGGTGTAGGTGACCTCTAAGATTCTTTCCAGCTCTGATCTTATGACTAACTAGATGTGTTGGGACAAAAGAGGGGGATAAATTAAAGATGACTCCAAGCTGGATTTCCTCCCCCACAGAATGAGGAGATGGGACTAAATGATCGCTAAGGGCCCTTTCAGCGCTGTTTTTCTAGGATTCTAAGAGCTCTCTTCTGAGCACCCACACCTTGGAGGGCTGTCCTTGGTGGATTGACATCTCTGTATGTTGTTTTTTTTCATTTTTTTCCTTGGGGGGAAACAGCGTTCCCCATAATTCTCTGGTTCTCCTAATGTTTGAAGGCCCAGAAGGCTGGCCTAGCACCAGTTCTTCTGTATCTTCCAGGCATTTGTCTCTTCTACCTCCCTCTTTTATTTTCTCTGGTCAAGGCTATTCAGCTCAGCAACAGAGGCTCTAAATAAGTCTCTAACAGCTCCAGAAAAAAGAGCACCATTGAAAATGTGTGTTTCTGTGGGGGAATCTTGGAGAATAAG
This sequence comes from Notamacropus eugenii, assembly GCF_028372415.1. NCBI lineage: Eukaryota > Metazoa > Chordata > Mammalia > Diprotodontia > Macropodidae > Notamacropus > Notamacropus eugenii. The sequence continues at coordinate 45,456,440 of NC_092876.1, forward strand.
GGGTGGGTGCTCTTGAGTCCCTGCAATTTGCTGCCTTCTGGAATAAAGCAGCTTTTAGAATTTCCAGCCACAATTTGTATTCATATGAAGGTCATTTGAAAGGTGTAACTTAGTAAACAGCCATTATTTCATTTTGATGGTGGTACTAAAATTATAGTGTTGGGTGAATTATTTTAGTATGGGACCATTACTGGCTCCCTAAAACACTTACAGGGGTTCTAAGAGGCCTACTATAGTCCTAAAATTAGAAGAAAATTAAAGCTCACTAGATGGGGAGCAGTAATTTGGGCTGAGGTCCCCTGGGGGTGGACTACTTCCTCTTTCATTTCCCTATTACCTCTTGAGCCAAGCAAGAGGAGGAGCATGTGTAGGAAAATTCGGAGGCCAACTACCTGTTATGGCTTAAAGGGCAGAAGAAACCTACCCTCATTCCAAAAATCCCCCTCCTATTTTCATTCTGTACTGCCTAAAATTCTACCTTTGGAAGGCCATTGTTTTGGGTTTCTTCATCTGAAAATGTAAACAGCTCTGGGAGGGCTCATAAGATCATAGCCTGTGAATCGAAGAGATTTTAGAGGGCATAAAGATCACAGTTGATCTTGTAAAGCAGGCTAAAGATTGGAGAGTCAGGAATCAAACAGAAATTTAATTTCAAAGTGAGGGAAACAGCTTGCAAGCAAGGAGGAGATCTAGACACATGTGCCAGGGCCCCACCCCTGATGGGGAGACCCACTTTAGTGTGGCCAAATCTCAACAACCAATGGCTGCACAATGAGCTGTAGCCCTGACAATGAGGGATAACAGCAACCATGAGACAAGTTTGATTCATAGCAGGGCTTCATGACCGGAACATGGGTATTTGTCTGAGCTTATCCAAGCTCAGAGAACACCTGGTGCTGGTCAAAGCAATACCATAATTGTGTGATTTTTCCAGAGAGTGAGCGTGAAGGATTATTGTTATGCCAAGCTCTGGGCGCAGCCTGCTTACTGGGTCTTACCTCTAGAAAACAAGGTATCTCCTAATATCCCAACATTTCCCTCTTCTGACCAAAGGAAGGGGGTCTGAAAGACTCCCCCCTTCTGGATAATAAGGGAGAGGTGAGTATAAGCCAAGAACCCATTGGGCCAGGATGAAATGTTACCCAGTTCCTTGAGGGGACTTATTGGGGAAAAATGTGTCCCAGGTATCATTGCTATGCATTGTTTGCTTACAAGCTGAAAAGAGAGGAGGGCCAAGAATGTAGAAAGAAAATGCCAACACCTGCTTGAATCACAGCCTTGGTGGTTGATCACATAACAAAAGGAAAAAAAACTAGGACAGTAGATTCGGCTCTTATCTGGAATCTGGGGACAGCTGTCTTTTCAGGGTGTCTTCTGCTTCTGGGTCTGTAACTGATTAATCTTGAGGTCCTCAGAGGGTTCTGCTGTCCACTCAGGAGCAGGGACTTTCTTCAGATGATCCAGGAGTCCAAACCCACAGGTTTGGTAGCTGTGGGAGTAGTCAAAAAGACCTGGTAGGGACCCCTAGAAACAATGATTGATTGACAATTGTGAGAAAACTCCTTATATCGGATATCTTTGGATCTGAGTTTCTGGTGAGCATCTCTAAATAGCACAGAGACATGGTCCAGTTTCCCATCTATGGAAGACTAGGTTCAAACAATGCAATAAGGTTTTTCATAAATTCATAATCATGGTTATTTTAAATCAAATCACATCAATGTCATGTTACAGATCAAACTACTTAGAGAGCTCACAAAGGACTTGTTTTGAGAAGGGAGATTTACATGTCACCATGGTAACTGAGAAAACTTAAACATAAACATCTTGAGACAAAAGACCAAAGCAATACAAAGGACCAAAACACCAATATTAATTAACATCAAGTCTGCATGTATTCTAATAACCCATTTTCAATGTCCATTTAATCAGCACATTTTGTGTCCCATTTTGATGTCTCACATAGTTTTCTGGTTCCCACATATCTTTTCTTGGACAATAGGCTTTATTCTCAGGACAGCTCTAAAGGAGGTTCTGCCTCTCTGGTTCCAAGTCTAGAGGTTCCTAGGTAATTTTGACTTAATATTATTTAGTAAATTTCATTCTTCAATGTTGAAACTTCAGAGAATTTAAGTCTATATACCATTTGCTGTTTCTATCCTCACCTAAATCCTATACCTGATATAAGAATCTTAAAAATTTGTGAGGGTCCAACCATAAAATGAGCTCTTCTGCCTTCTAAAATTTTCAGAAAGATACTTTAATAATGGGAAAATAACTTCACTTTCTTTACCACTATTCATACAATTTATGTATAAATTTTTAGTCCAGTGTTGAGACCTTATTACTAAAACATACTGAAAGTCTGAATTTCCATGATAAATTTGGTGTCCAATCATATAATCCTGTTGCTTTTCTCAAAATTTACCATTCCATTTATTTAGAAAACTTTTAAATTACATCTTTGTCTTGTTACTTTGTCTAATCATTTCTCCCTTAGGAGAATATCATCCCTATGTTATAATTTGACTACAAATATAAGTTAAAATTGTACGATAGTCATACTTGCATCCTATTATAGTAACTCAGAGATATTTCAGCTTCAATCTATTATTTAATGGACTTAGTATTGTACTTACAAAACTTATTAATTATAGAAATTTGCTATAAAAGAAAAAGGAGGGATATAGTTATAACAATATCATATATCATAACGGGAGGAAAAACTCCCTTAGCTCTGTTTGATTCCAGGCACACATCATATTTGATAGCCAATCATGTAGTCACAGGGTGTTAAAAGTAAAGCTGAGAATTAACCACATGGGGAAACTTCTTTTTGGGAAAGGAAATAGCATAATGGGGAAATAGTCAGGAGGATTCTACTTTAGTTCATGCCAAAGTTATCCCTCAAACTTTTCCCAGGCACTGACATCCACCTTTAGCAGTTCCCAGCCTGCAGTACGTCATTTTCTACTATTGGCTTCATGACAATTCAGACAACTTTCCTGGTGATCAGATCTCAAAACAACGGTACATTATAGTCCCAGGAATTTTTTCCTTAAAAACCAAAATTCATTAACTACAACTTAGGCTTGAATATCTTTCCTGCTGTTTCCCTAACAGTTAACATTTCATTTATCTTTTACTTATAAATTAAAACTGCCCATATACTGGGGCTTCAGACATAACAGCGAATACCAGATAATTGACTCATTGTCATTATGTTGATATAACATCTTTAAACCACCCTCTACACTTTCATAATAGCCAAGAATTTTCAGATGAAAATTTGCTGTTATAGTAAACTTATTATTAACAAAATTTAACAGTTTTCAAATATCTTTTTTTATCACATCCTTTTAAAAGCCCAATTCATGTGCAACAACATCCAGATTAAAAAGTTGTTTTGTCTAACAGCATTTCTGTTATAATGGTCTCCCAAATTTCACAATATAAGAGAAATTAGAAATACAGTAATAACACAAACAATACCATGCAGTTAAAATATGAAACAAAACTTCAGATGACATCAATTATCCCATATAAAAATCATTAATCTTATTACCTTTGACATTTAAACCCATTTTAGAATTATCAGGCATGGAACAATTACATTCAATTAGAGAAATAATAATAATGTAGTGCTTAGCATATGCCAGCCACTATGTTAAACAAAATCATTATATTATTTTAAACCTTACAACAGCCCTGGGAGGTGGGTACCATTATTATTTTTCTCTTTACAGATCAGAAAATGGAGGCAATCAAAGATAATAAATTTCTGCAATGAGAACATAATTCAAGTTTCCCTACATTTTTCCAGCATTTTTTTCAACACTTGTATTTGGGAATCTGATCTGAGATGAGAGGGGTAAACAGAATAAGAAGGAGAAGGGTCTTTGACCTGGTGGAATCATAGGCATGGCCAAGGAATGGTTAACAAGGGATTGCTATAAAGTGAAAACTGTTTACCATTTTTTTTTCTTTCTTCACTCTGAGATTACCTCCAAACTAGCTGCCTTCCTTCATTAACCTAGAACAATGAGGCTATTAATCTTGCCATTTCCTTTTAACTTTTATGAAATTTAATTCTTATTTTTTCTTAAAACAGATTTTACAGAATTATACTCTGAAACTTACTAAGATATTTCAGAAAGGAATGAGATCCTGAAATTACCCCAAATCTCAGGAGTTTTCCCTGTTATTTTAAAAATGACAAATCTTTAAACATTCAAAATATGCTAAGATGTTTTAAGCAGTTCTATAAACTTTGATTATCTGACTTTTTTCTTATTACCTAATCTCCCATGGAAAGCTTAAAGTAGGAGCTAGTCCTGCTTATTGGGACAATTGCTTCAAGTACAAAAGTTCATTAATCTTTTCCAGTGTTCTAAACTCTTTGGCCACAATCCTTAGAAGTTTTTCTGGCTTGGCTGCATTTTAAATCTTTCAAGGTAACGGAATCTACAAACACAATCATGACACAGATATTTTACATTTTACAAAGACACAAACAGACAAAATGACAAGACAGATACAAGCAGACACAGATAGTTTTTAACTAAGAGTGCAGTTACAGTCTTAACTTTACTTGTTTTTAACAGAGGCACACAATTACAACTATATAGAGGCATGCAGTTTAAAAATACAGTCATGCAGAGGGACCAATTAACAAAGGTGTGCAGTTTAAGAAAGGATATCCTTACCAGAGTGATCTGAGTCAAATCAGATCACTGGAGGACCCCAGAGTTTTCCTCACAAAAATTGCAAGCTTGAGCAAGGCAAGAGCTTGGGCATGAAACAGAGAGAAAGATGGAGGACTCACCCAATGAGGAGGATCAGACTCTGAAGAAATAAATCTCAGGTGGTACCTATTCTGATCCCACTGGTACCAGAAAGTCCAATGGCCCCAGTTCCAAGTTCAATCCCACTTATGATATCAATTAATGTTAACTAGACTGAATTGGCCTCTAACCTGTGGATGGCTGGAGGTGAACAGAGCAGGCTAGAGACAGGAGAGTCAGGAATCAGAGGTTTAATTTAAAAATGAGGCAAATGGCTTGCAAGCAAGGAGGGATCTAGATACATGTGGGCACCCTCCCCCCCAGTGGGGGCACTTGAGGCACTGTGGAGAGATCTCAGTACTTATACCAATGGCTATGCACTGAGCTGTAGTCCTGACAGTGAGGAGTAACAGCCACAATGAGACAAGTTTGATTCATAACAGAGCTTCATACTCAGAACATTGATACTTGTACAATCTTGTCCAGTGCTTGTCCAAGCTCAGAGAACACCTAGGGTTGCTGAAAGCAGCACAATAATTATGTGATTTTGCCACAGGGTGAGATTATCCAGAGAGTGAGCACAAAGGATTGTTGTTATGCCAAGTTCAGAACATAGCTTACTTGCTGAGCCTTAGCTCTGGAAAACAAGGTGTTTCCTAATATCCTGAAAATCTATAGCAGGAAGAAAACTTAGGTCATCTAGCTCATTTTTACAGATGAGAAAAATTGAGGCTTAGAGAGCATAGGAACTTAAATTTATTTGAGTTGGAAGTGACCTTAGAGGTTATTTACTTCAAACCTTTCATTTTACAGATGAAGAAACCTTGATATCCAGAGTGATTTAAATAGTTTGCCCAAGGTCACACAGGTGCTAGGAGAACTAAGATTCATATTCAAGTTAGGTGATGAAATGGATAGAGCTCTAGGCCTGGAGTCAGGACGACTCATCTTCCTGTGTTCAAATCCAGCCTCAGATGCTTACTAGCTATGTGAGCCTAGGCAAGTCACTTAACCCTGTTTGCCTCAATTTCCTCTGCTGGAGAAAGAAATGGCAAACTACTTCCATATCTTGCCAAGAAAACCCCAAATGAGATCATGAAGAGTAGGACATGACTGAACGTGACTGAACAGTAGTGCTCAGAGAACCTTTGTTGCATGACTCGGTGGCAATATTTCCACTCTTGGGGCAGCGAAAGAAAAGAGGAAACTGAAATTTTACTCTGGGATTGGTTCATATGGGTTTAGGTCAGCAGCTATAGGTGGGAGCAATGATTCCAGGATTCAGAGGTTTTGACATGGAAGACAACCTTGACATGATTTTGGTTGAACCGTATCAAATGGACTTCTTGCCTTGATCCAGTTATGTGCCCTTTCTACCTTTTGAACATGTGATCTAACCAGGGAAGAGGAAATAAGGAAAATCATGTGTCTTTTGGAGGGCTGCTTTTTTAGAAGATGTATTAATAAGTTAGAGAACATCCAAAGGAAGGACACCAAAACGGTGAAGAGCCTTGAGTTCCTGCTAAATAAGTATCCTTCAAGGAAACAGGGATGTTTAGTCTAGAGAAGAGAATACTGAGGGGGGATAGAATTTGTTTTTGTTTAGTCATTTTCAGTTGTGCCTGACACTTTGTGACCTCATTTGGGATTTTCTTGACAGAGATACTGGAGTGGTTCGCCATTTCCTTCTTCAGCTCCTTTTACAGATAAGGAAACTGGGGCAAACAAGGTTAAGTGACTTGCCCAGGGTCACACAGCTAGGAAGTGTCTGAGGCTGGATTTGAACTCAGGAATATGAGTCTTCCTGACTCCAGGCCTAGTGGTCTGTGCACTAAGGAGCCCCGTAGATGCGTGTTGTGGAGCACCCAAGGAAAGAACTAGGAGCAGTGGGACTAAGTTACAAAGTAGTTGCCTTGCTATGTCTTAGATTCCTCCTCCCTGTTAGTCTTCAGTCAAAGGATGGCTGAGCACTGGCTATGCATGCTGTGGATGTATCCTTTCTTCAGGTATAGAATAGACTTGTTGTCTACTGAGGTCCTTTAGCATGACCCTGGGCATACCTCCAGGGCCTCAGTTTCTCTAGTAGTAAAATGAGAGGTTTGGACTCCACATCATATGAGTTCTAAATCTGTGATCTTTAATCCATCACCTATCATCCCTCCCCTTTCATCCCTGGGCCCTTCTCTAGGGATGTGGAGGAGATGCTGGAGGAACGTTGTAGCACTTGGAACAAGTGTTTCCTCCTTGCCTTCCACCCCCTTGATGAGAGCCCCTTACTTCTTCTTAAGTATACTGAGCATTTCCTCTCAGTACTCAAACTGTGAGTCCTTCCTCAAGGTCACGAACAGTGCCAGCCTTGAAACTGGTACCCTAGAGAACACAGACACAACCCCCTCCACTGAAGGAGAGGAGACTAGCCAGTCTCGGGGCAGCTTGTCCCTCTGCTGGTGCCCTCCCTTTATAGCTTCTCACGTCACAGCCTCATGTAGCCCATTTCCCCAAGGGCCTGTTTCTCCGCCCCCGTCCCCTGCTGTCTGGAAATCAGGTGCTTGCGGAGGCCCAAGTTACCTGTGGGTGGATATGTGTGTGTGTGTGTGTGTGTGTGTGTGTGTGTGTGTGTGTGTGTGTGTGTGTGTGTGTGCGTGTGTGAGTGTTGGCCTTGGCAGGGGTCACAGCTGAGAGATGAGCTCTGCTTTTTCCTTAACAGTGCTGAGGGCTCTTACCCAGGCCCACCCAAGGTCTGACGGCATACCATGGCCTTCAAAACCTGGAGACAACAATTTGTCATGCATGGAGTGATTTGTAGGAATATCGCCTAGAAATAATTCTGTATTTTATTTTTTCATTTCTGTGTCTTTGAGTTACCTGGGCAAAGATCTGTGGAGATTTGTAGGGATACCTACTTTGTATTCTCTTTGTAGGGTAGAGTAGAAAACAGTGGTGGTCTAAGTGCTCCTGTTATATGAGTTGGGCTCCAGTTTGTAATGTATTAGAATCAGAGGATCATAGCTTCACCAAGTGTAGATCAGAAGGAACTGTAAAGGAGAAGGCAAGGGCAACTGGGTGAATGGGGAAAGACCTCCTGAAAAAGGGGGAATTGCACCTGAAAGAAACCAAGGAAGCAAGGCAAAGAAGAGAGGCTTCGTGGAGGAGATGGCACCGGAGCTCAGCTTTCAAGGAAGTCAGGGATTCTGGACTAAGATGGCTCCCATGGTCCTTCCAAGACCATGATTCTCTTAGATCTGAGCCTTTTGGTCTATAACTTACTAGCTTTGGGACTTAGGATCAGAGAGTTAGAGCTAGGAGGGATTTTAGAAGTCATTGAGTGCAACCCCCTCATTTTACATATGGGAGAAGTTTAGTGACTTCCCCATGGTCATGCACCTAGTAATATGTCTGAGGGAGGATTTGCACTCATTTCTCTCTGGTTCTGAGTCCAAAAACAGCTAGGTGGGTCAGTGGCTAGAGTGCTGGGCATGGAGTCAGGTAGCCCTGAATTAAAATCTGTCCTCAGACACTTCCCAGTTGTGTGACCCTGAGAACATCACTTAAGCTCTGTATGCCTCAGTTTCTTCATCTAGAAAATGGGGATAATGATAACACCTACTTCCCAGTGTTGTTGTGAGGATTGAGTGAGACAATATTTGTAAAGTACTTTGCAAACCTTAAGATGCTATATAAATGCTAGCTCTTAGACTCTTTTTACTGTGCCATGGTTCTTCCTTTGGGCAAGTCCTCTTCACTTTAATGAATCCATGTCAGTACTGGGAGCTGAAGCTAAATGCTCTCTGAAATCTCTTCCACAAACACTTTTTAAGTACCTGCTGCATGCAAGGTACTGTATGGGTTCCTAGAGATAAAAGGACAAACATTGGAACAGTTCCTACACCAAGTTTACATTATATTAGAGGATACAGTGGGTATACAGAGAGTCAATCAATCACTCAATCACTTAATCAATCAGCATTTATTAAATGCTTACAATGTGCTAATTCTCCCAGTCTAATGGTGGACAATAACTAGGTTGCTCAATCTTTGCTTTGAAGAGGGTCCTCTTCATGGAATAATGTCTTTACTTGGGTATGAATTGGATTTAGGCACACACACCAGATAAACAGAGAAGGAAGATGTTGACCTTGGAAAGGAACATTTAAGTGTTCAGGAGGATGGCTAAGTTTCCTCACTTGAGAAGGAAGTTTCTCCACTTGAAAGTCCCCTGTACCAATGAAATCATAGGTTCCATCCCTATGATCTGTGAGTTTGGGGAGAAAGTTGGTCTCCTGGATCTCAGAACCCAAGTGGACATTGGGTTGGTCTCCCAGTCCTGAGAGAAGCATCTAGCTTTTGTCCCACTCCACTAAGTTGTCTAATGGCTTTGTTAAGCCTGTCTGGCAGTTCAGTTAGAGAAGACCAATGGGTTAATAGAATAGGGACTGGAGAAGGGCTGCCTGCAAATCTCCCAGGGCATAGATTCCAACGAATCATCCTATAATGGGATAGAAGGAAGGAAGCAATGAAACAAGCCTTTATTAAGTGCTTACTGTGTATCAGGTACCATGCTAAATACTTCCAAGGCACAAAGGGGAAGAGGGAAGTAGAATGCCAATGCTTGGAACTTTGTGATTCCACAAAGGTGGGCCCTGCCCTGATCCCCGAAGATAACTCAACAATCACAAGGTAGATGACCCTAATGCTAGAACGGCCAACATCCCCCATGAAAGGAAAGAAACTGCTTTATACACTTGATAATGCAAAACTCAATTTAGGTTTTCAATAAGGGAAAGGGACCATTATATCATCTTACTCCAGTGCCTTTTGTCATTATGTTATATTTTAAAAAATACTTGCATTGGGGACCAGATATGCACTTACCATCTTCCTACATTTATTTTCTTTTAAGAATACATATAATAAAATTCAAAGTTAATAGAATGAAAATAATTTCTACAATAACAGTTCCAGCAAATCTTGGAATTGCTAGGGTGAAGGTGGCTAGACGGAGTGAGGCAATTACGTCTATTATTAGCCGCACACGGGAAGGATTGATGTACAGTGGGCTGCGTGTAAGCAGAAGCCTTCAGACGTGAACTAAATTTTAATAGTGAAATTCTCATAGATTATAGCTCCCTTCATTAACATTTTCACACATCGCTGACTAACAAATGAGGAAAGAGGCCTTCTGCACCAGCAGATTTATAATGCTCTGAATGCACTCCATACCTCTGTGGATGGGCTGGAGCTTAATCTTCTCTTAACCTCTGGCTGGGGAGGGGGGAATGAATTCTTCCAGGCCTGACTCATTTCATCCTAGACAAGGTGGTGTTGGGGATCCCTGGAGAAAATACTGGCTCTTTTCCTTTAAGGATCTAAAGAGCATCATTAGAGGCTAGCCCTGGGTACAGACAACTTGGGATGACCCCAACAGAGGTCTTTGTGTTACCATTATTTTCATTTTTTCGTATTGACTGTGGAGGATAGGCAGCTCCAAAGTATGGCCACCAAGGTCTTGACCTTTGACTCAGCAATTTCTTAGAGATTATTAGGAAATTCTTATTCCAGGTTCAACTCATGAGGAGGCTTGACCTGCTGCTGAGGATTTTTTTGTTTTCAATTAAACATCCTTGATTACTATGATTTCACTTCTACTTGGCATAATAATATCTTTTGATATTATTTTATTAATATCTGGCTGTGTGATCTTGTACAGGTTACCTAACTTTTCAGGCCTCTAGGCAGCTTTGTAAGACTCCAAGTTGTAGAGAATGTGCTGACCTGCATTGGTAGAGGGAGATTTCTCACTTGAGAGTTCCCTATACCAATGAAATTATTGATTCCTGTGCCAATGAACTCACAGGTCTAATCTCTATCCTTACCTTATCTATCTTTTCCATTTATATCACCAACCAATAGTTTTTTAAAATAAATTTTTATTGATAGCTTGGTTTTATGTCACCTCCATTTCCCAAAATATTTCTCTTTCCTCCCAGAGAGCTCTTCCTCTTAAATAGTATGGTATAGGAGAAATATCTCTGGCTCAGGAATCAGAGGACCTGGATTCAAATCCTGCCTCTTAGGCTTATTACCTCTGTGACCTAGGGCAGATCACTGAAGCTTTTTGGACTTGAGTTTCATCAAAAGGGGGTGGGGTTGGATTAGATGACCTCAGAGGTTCCTTGTTGCTCTAGATCTATGATTCTCCCAAGTCTTCTGGGAACATTGGTCTAGCAGCACTAATTTAAATCTCACAGTAGTTGGAAGAGCAAAGTTGTCTTGTGACTGAAAGCTGAGGCAGGTGAGAGATCCCAGCATTATAACAGGAAGGAATCTCTCACCTCACTCTACAGAGAGTCTTGTGGGAGTGGGAACTGGGCAAAAGGTGCAAAACTCATTTCAGATAGGGATCTGAATAGGGACTGGACCTGTGATTTCATTTTTGGAGGAAACCTCTTCATCTAGGAGTTCCTCTTAGCCATGTCAGTCAGCACCTCTGAAACCTAGAGTCTTAGAGACACCTTAGTAACAAAGAAAATTCCCTTTGTCTGATTTTGAGTGAGGAGACACTTTGGTGGGGGTCATGAATTACCTGGAAATATTGAGAAATTAAGTGACTTGCTTATGGTCACGCAGCCAGTATATGTCAAAGTTCTACAGAGCCTTGTAACTGGATTAAGTATCAGTGATATCCTTGGCAGGCAAATTCCCTACCTCAAGGTAGATGAAACCCTTTTATCACTCAGCAGATGTCTTAGGAAGTTGCCTGAGCCTTAAGAGAGCTTAAGTGATTTATCCACAGTCACATGGCTAGTCAATTTCCTTATTGGTAAAATAAGAGGTTTGGATTAGGAGGAATTCCAAATTCCCTTCCAGCTCAACATCTATTATTTTAAATTTTGAAGGTGTGATTCAAACCTGATTCTTTTCAAGTCTAGTCCTTTATCTACTCCACCATGCCACTAACTTTCTAAACTAGCATACGATGAATATTTATTGTGTTAGCTGGGTGCTACCTCCGTATGATCACAGAAAGCCCACATGCATTGAATGAATGAACGAATGAGTCAAAAGTATAAAGTAAACTGTCAATAAATGTTTAATTTGAGAAGATCATAGGGTTTTGGCCATCGGAAGAAAGGCAAATGAGGCAGAAAAGGAAGCATCTCATGACAGGTTAAAAAGATAAAATCTCATCTTTTGGGACAGCTATATGAAAAGCAAGTCAGATTGAAGCTGGTCAGTCAATTGGGGAACCAATTGGAAGAGCTCTATTTTGGAGGGTTCTAGTTCAAAAGTTAGAACCAAAGTTGTGTGAGGGAATTGCTCCTGACTGGGAGGCAGAGGAGGAGAGAATTTCTGCCTCTCTTTACTCCTTCTCCTTCCAATTGATCATGTCAATGGGGAGTCTGGACTAGTAGAGATAGTGCATCTGATTGGGGCAGGTAGGTGGACCAGTGGATAAAGTGCTGGTCCTGGAGCCAGGAAATCCTGAATTCAAATCTGATCTCAGAAACTTACTAGCTATTTCAATCTGGGCAAGTCACTGAACCCTGTTTGCCCCAGTTTCCTCGTCTATAAAATGGGAAATAATAATAGCACTTATCTCTCAGGGTTGTTGTGAGAACGGATCAAATGAAATAATGTTTATAAAGCACTTTGCACAGTTCTTGGCATATAGTGGATGCTATATAGATACTCATTCTCTTCCCCCTTCCCTAATAGAGAATATACTAGATGGCTCCCTGGTCTACCTATTCAACTGGATTAAATTAAGCACAGAGCCATGATGAACTAGATGGACCCAGCAGAGATCCGGGTTGTGGACAAGGCAAGAAAGTCTAGAGAAATATCACTTACTCCCCCTTGAGAGTGATGACAACGATAGCGAATGTTTGTATGTCCCTTCAAGCTTTGTCCCTAAGTGCTCTCAGAGCATGATATCATTCAGTTCTTATGACATTATCTTTTAGTAAACTGCAGATGCTCATTGCCATTAGAGGTAATGCTACTTTGGTGTTTCTCTAAATGGGGAAATTTTTCTACACACGAAAGAGCCTTCTAGGCTGATGAGAAGAGATTGACCTTGCTAGTTGGCCCAAATAATCCAAAGTCACAGAATCTCAGATTTCAGAGCTGGGAAGACCCTCAGAATATCAATATTTGATGTTAGAACTGAAAAAGACAGAATTTAGAATGTCAGAGATGGGGGAGCCTTAGAACAGGAACTATCAGAGCTAAAAAGGACCTTCGAGCAGAGAATGTGGGAGCTGGGAAGGACTTTAGAACAGAGAATGTGAGAGCTGGGAGGGATCTTAGAACAGAGAATGTCAGAGCTTGGAGGATCCTTAGAACTACAAATGTCAGAGTTGGGAGGGAACTTAGTGCTTGTCCAGTCCTACCTGATGAGGAAATTCGGAGGGGAAGTAACTTGCCCAAAGTCACTGTCCTTTTCTTTCTTTCTCCATTTTCCATCATCTGATGGTGAATGCCAGCCCACTGCTGGGTAACAACCCGTCTCCTGCCTCCCTACTCCTTGCCCCCCGGTACAGAGTTCCTGTTGTTTTTTATGTATGATCTGTTTTTCTGATCTTTGGTCTCATTCTGTATCTGGAATGATGGCCATGTCAGAGCCTAACTCTCCAGGAGTGACTTCTATGGGGACAAGCTCCCTCCAATTGTCTTGCTTGGGCAATGAGCCAGCAGCCAGGGCTGTTTCCCTGCTCTGGGGACTCTGAGAAAGTGATCTTTGAAAAGGGTAAACTTAAGACCTGGTTAGAATGTAGACATCCACCTTTGGTGGTGGAGTGTTGGGATAAGGAGGAGAATGGGAGTCAGTGTTCCATTTGCTCTCCTTCCAGGAGATCTGTCTGGGTGGGGATGTTTTGGTTCCTCACTGATCCAAGCCTGAAGAGCTTCCCTTACCTGGGTTTACAGAGAGTGAATTGGAAGTATTTCCTTACCAAGGTTTGTGTTGCAAAATTTTCAGGTCTATCAGAGTAACTGATAGTCATATCACAGTTTAGACCTAGAAGAAAACTTAGAAGGTATCTAGTCTAAACACTTCATTTTACAGAGAAAGCAACTGAGGCCTTGAGAGGTGAACCTGCCCTGCCTACTTCATGTAGCTTACATGGGGATCCTAGTTATCGATCCAGAAAGGACCTTACAGGACATTTAGTTGAACCCCCTCATTTTATAGATGAGAAAATTGAGATCTAAAGAGAGGAAGTGATTGATCCAAGGTCATACAGGTAATAAGTGGCAGTCCTCTGAACCCAGATCCATTGCACCAAATGAGACCTCAGAAGCCATCTTATTTAAACCCAAGGAAACAGAGGTGGAGGAAGGTTTAAGCAAGTTGTTCAAGATCAGGCAGGCCATAAGGGTCAGAGACAGAATTTGAACCTGGGACCTCTCACTCCAGAGTTAGCAATATCCAGTTGAAACCCCAGGCAGCTTTCTTTCCAAGTGAATAAAGACTCTGAGAAGGTACCTCTTTAGACTGCCCATGCCTGGTGGGCGTTGTCAGAAGAAGCAAAAGCTGGCTTTGTTATCTGCTGTGCCAACTTCCCTCCCCGCCCCTCCCCCCCCCCCGCCCCCTCCCTCCGTCTCCCCACACACACACTGAGCTTACTGGTATCCCATCAAGTGTTAAGGAGCATTGAATGTAAACCTAATGGAAGCCCAGGGTCATTTTGCATAATGAGTTGCTACCGAAACACTCCTTTCCTCACTGCATACCGCAAATTAACAATCTGACTTACATACAATAAAAACCAGAGTATTGTACAAAGTAATGTTTCTTAGGTGGTGGATTCGCAGATGGAAATTCACTTAATGAACTGTAAGTCCCTGAATGGATTCTCAACTTCTTGTAATTACCCTGCAAAAAGCCCCAGTAGCAGAGGGGGAAAAAAGCTTGTTACAAAGCTTCTCCTACCTTCCACCCCCTTTTTTTTTCCTACCTCCCACCCCCTTTTTTTTCCTACCTCTCCCTCCTCTTCCATGGCACTCAGTTCCACCAGGCCTTAATCTCTCATCTAGGGAGGCTGCCTTAGAGATAAGCATTCACAAAGACAACCAATCCCCTCCCGGCATGGGTGCCTTCTTCTCCCGTTGGTGACCTCAGGTTGGATTTGTGCCTACTCCAACATCTGGATATGTCAATTAGAATATATTCTCCAGGAGGCAGGGTCTTTTTGATTTTTGTCTCCATAACTCCAGGATTTAGCACTTACTGGTACAGAATAAGAAACCACTTAATAAATTCTTGTTGATTTGGGAAGAAAAGTTACTCTTTCCCCACCCAATGTTAATAATAATAATAATACCTCTCATTTAGATAACACTTTGTGCATAGAGCATCAGGCCTAGAGGCAGGAATACTCATTTTCCTGAGTTCAAATCTTGCCTCAGATACTTGCTAGCTGTATGACCCTGGGCAAGTCAGTTAACCCTGCTTGCCTCAATTTCCTCATCTGTCAAATGAGCTGGAGAAGGAAATAGCGAACCACTCCAGTATCTTTGCCAAGAAAACTCCTAATGGGGTCATGAAGAGTCAGATACATCTCAACAACAACAACGTGTAAAACATTTTTAAATGTGGACATACAAATAAGCTCTCTCAGAGAGCTCATATTCTAGAATAACATGCATAGGAGGTTACTGTTTGATGTTTTCCACTGCGAGCCAACAAAACGTGTCTAGTTGATCCTGTACAGAGCTAGTGTGCACCTAGGTGTTTGCATGCCATCTCCCCCCTTAGTCCTAAGGGCAGGGACTATACTTTTACATTTTACCTCCAGTGCTTAGCACAGTTCCTTGGTACACAGTAAGTGTTTAATAAATACAGGTAGAATTGATTTGACTTGACATTTCAGTTACCTGCCCTGCTAACAAAGACTTATTAAGTGCCTAATTACTATAAGCAAAACTATCCTAGAAATGGTGGATATGAACACAAAAATAGTATTTCTACAATCTTTTATTAAGTATCTACTTTGTGTTAGAGAGGTTGAGAGGCCTAGTGGTAGAGAGCAGATTCCTAACATGCATTGATTGAAAGAGTTTCCTTTATCCACGTCTAGTCCAACACCCAAACTCCCATATGCTAGACACTGGGGCTGCTCAGATGCCCAGACAATTGTGTGATCTCATTGCTTTGGACATTTCCTCCAGATATGTGGATCACATCCATCCTTACTGGCCCATCCTTTGTTCCTGTCCTCTCTTAAGATATCATAGGGCTTATGTTCAGCATGCTGGGTGCCATGCTCCCCTTCTTCTGACGTTGAGTGGATATCTTTGGAGCTCTCAGACCATCTACTTGGTCATCATCCCTTATCATGTGACTGGCCCATCTTCTTTGCTCAGACTCGTGACCTCCTTTACTGTACCTCTTCCTAGTTCCTTATTTTTATAAAATGTGTTGTAGTCAATTGCCACCCACCATGTGCCCCACTATTGCCCTCTGTGTGATGCTCATTTTTAATTCTTTGGAGACTGCAGTATTGCATGACTCATAGCATTATAACGCTGGTTAGAATACTGGTCCTAAAAATGTGCCTTTGGTTCTGGGAGGAGTTGGGGGATCCTTTGAGATTCTTTGCAATTCCAAGGAGAACCTATCAGCCCCCTTCCATTTAGTTGTAACTTCCTTCTGTCTTCTGGTTTTGTTCATAGAAAAAATATAAAGATGGGTCCCATTCAGTCCTTCTGGTATGATTCCCACTGGTGGGTCATTGGAGAAGGATCCAGTGTTGGACCAACAGTTATGCTATGGGCCTGAGGGCCAGTTTGCATTTTTCTTTATCTCCTTGATTGTTGCCATCACTGAGTGACTGGCCTTTTGGTGATGTGCTTAGCTAAGCTGGACCTTGGAAAACAGACCTGATCAGGTTCTAGGACTGTTCTTGGAGACTTTCCACCTTCCATTGGCATAATTTCCTGAGAACCCAGCATCACTTCCCTTCCATGATGAGCCACCAGAGTAGCCTTGTGAAGACAAAACCAAAAAATAGTCCTTGCTGTCAGGTGGCTTATGCTCTTCCAGGGGCACACAAGATGTACCCTACTAAACAGATTAAAAAATATGTACATATATGTGTGTGTGTACATTTATGTATATACGTATGCGTATACATATGTACACACAAAATAACCTCAAGAGAGAATGAACCTGAACAATTGAGAAGGGGATATGGAGGGGCCTCATGGAGGACATGGCATCTGAGCTATAATGTGGAGGAAGCTGGGGTCTCTCCAAGGTAGGGGTTAGGCATTAGAATCTTCCTTAGAAAAGGCATCATGAAGTTGTACCCTTGGATGGGATATGGAAACCTTTTGCTACAGGCTCACTGAGAGACACTAGAAGAGTTAAGAGATTGTACCTGTGCACTATGACAAATGCATAGTAAAGTGACAGTCAATCAATCCATAAGCAATTATTAAGTGCCTACTATGTATTGTTTTATTTCATAAATTAAAATTAAAAGAGTGTCAACTACATGCCAGACCCTATATTAGGCATTAGCTGCCACAAAATATAAAGACAAAATTGAAATAGTCTTTACCCTCAAGGACGTTAAATTCTATTGGTGGAGCTGGGGGATAGGTGGAGAGAGGAGATAGGATGGGGGAAGATGAACATTTATAAATGTAGACCATATTATTTTTATGTTATTGTTATTTAGTTGTTTCAATAATGTCTGACGCTTCATGACCCCGTTTGGGTTTTCTTGACAAAGATTCTGGAGTGGTTTGCCATTTCTTTTTTCAGCTCATTTTATAGATGAAGAAACTGAGACAAACAGGGTAAAGTGACTTGCCCCGGATCATACACACAATTATTAAGTGTCTGAGGCTGAATTTGAACTCATAAAAAATGAGTCTTCTTGATTCCAAGTCCAGTGCTCTGTCCATTGTGCCCATGTCCTCTGTTCTGCTCCTGGCATTTCTCCCTTTTCTCCTAGAGTTGTCAGGTAGCAAACATCATATCCACTGTTGGTTGGCCTTTTCTGAAGCCACACTGGCTCTCAGGTAGGTGACCATCTTCCAGGTGAAGGATCAGTCTATTAAGGAGGACTCTGGCAAGAATCTTGCCAGCAATAACTAAGAGAGAGATCTGCCCCTGTGATTGTTGCAGGACAATCTATTTCCTTTACCTTTATAGAGATGGACAATGGAAGCATCCTTGAACTCCTGGGGGATAACCTCCTTTTGCCATTATATTACACTATAGATTACAAACTAAATACAGGCTAAATTTGTTGTTGGATTTTTTTGGGAAAGCTTTAGCAAATGGAGGAGGATCAAGAAAGCCTCATGGAGAAGGGGGTGCTTGGGTTGAGTCTTAAAAGAAACTAGGAATTCTAAAAGTTGGGAGTGAGAAGGGAGTGCATTCTAATCATGTGGGCCAGGGCACATAGATGGGAGATGATGTCATATATAAGAAACAGTTAAAAGGCCATGATAGAGTGCATAGAAGAGAATGATGTACAATAGAAAGCAGAAAAAGTAAGAAGAAGGCAGGTCATGAAGAACTTTAAATACCAAAGACAGTTGTATTTTGATTCCAGTAGTAGGGATCCATTGAAGGTTACTGCGTAGAGGAGAGACTTGAGTTTTAGGAAAATCACCTTGACACCTGTAAGGGGAGTGGATTGAAGAAGGGAAATCCTCTGAGGATACAAGGTGACTCACTTTCTGAGGTTGACTTACTTCTCTAGACTAGGGTAGCTCAAGGTGACATTCTCTGAGACTATGGTAGGTCCTGATCAGGGCTCTTCTCCCCTCAAAGGGTAGGTCTATGGAAGGCTAAGGATATATGACTGGTTTGTGCCTGGGTGGAATACTACATGTGATAAATATCGCAACCTGTTCCATATGTATTATGGGTCAGAATTTGACTAAGAGAGAATTTAGATTAATAACATTCAGGCCGGAGAAGTAATTTCCTTTGAGAAAGCGATTTACATGCACTGTGCCAACGTGGCCGTCACCACTCTCTCTTGTCATGTCAGCTCAAATAATGAAGTTGAAAATAACATGGAAGGTTAATAGGTCCAACTTATCTCCTTAGAACTGAAAAAGGAAGATTTACAGTGTGGAGTCTGTTTTGCATATTTCCACTGGAAATTGAAAGGTTTTTTCCCAGACAAAATTTATGAGAACCAGTGGTTAAAGGTATCTGCTCGGTTATTGCTCATAAGCGAAGCAGTAAACCTCGTCATTTGGGTAGATGTGTTTCATGCTTAAAAATAAGCCAACCTTCCCCAGGTCACTGACCAGGGGCCGCATTTGGATGCAGCTACTGTAGCTGGAGACAGTTTTTATTTGGAAAGCGAAGGGAACGACTTTTGCCTCTGGAAGTTCGCACGGCTGGTTTACTAACTACTGAGAAGAGGCTTAAAAACAAAATGAAACACCCACTGAGGGATCTCTCTCTGATGTCTGTTTCTTTTCTTTCTTTCTTTTTTTTTTTTTTGGTGGTGATGTATTGACAGAACAGTGGGTGTTTAGTATGGGTAAGAAAAGACTAGGGGCTGAGGGTGGGGGGAAATGATAGTCAAGCCAAAGGATCAAACGAGGTAATGCTTATAAACAGCATAGCACAGTGCTTGACAGATAGTAGGTAATTAATAAATGCTTATTGTCAATAAATGCATATTAAACACCTACTGTGTGCCAGATGTTTAATATGCTAAGCTCTGGGGATACACAGAAAGGCAAAAGATCGTTCCTGCTCTCAGGGGACTCACAGTCTAATGGGGGAGGAAACATGCACACCACTGCATACGAACAAGATATAGATGGTATTAATTGGAGATAACCATAGAGGGAAGGCATGAGATGTTTTGAATGGCTATCATATATGGAGGAAAGATCACATTTATTTTATTTGACCCTAAATGACAAGATCATGGTAGCTACAATGAGGGAGATTTAGGATTAATTTCAGGAAAAACTTCCTAACCCTTAGAGCTGTCCCAGAGTAGAAAGAGCTGTCTCTGGAGGTGGACTCCTTGCATAGCAGTGGGACTTATGACTGAGAGGGTGGCTGCTCACTTTAAAGGGGAGGAAACTGAGACCCAGGGAGGATTGAAGATCATAGATCTAGTAGGAACTTTTGTTGTTCAATCATGTCTGACTCTTTGTGACCCTATTTGGGGTTTTCTTGGCAGAGATACTGGAATACATTTGCCATTCATTTCTCCAGCTCATTTTATAGATGAGTACACTGCGGCAAACAAGGTGAAGTTACTTCTCCAGGGTCACATAGCTAGTAAGTATCTGAGGCCAGATTTGAACTTTGGTCTTTCTGGCTACAGGCTTGGTGCTCTTGAGGATTGTTGTTGTGTGTTGTTGTGTTTGTCCTTCCTTTTTGAAGAGGACCGTGACATCAAGATGATGAGCATAGATCTAGAAAGAACTTTAGAGACCATCTAATTCAGCCTCCTCATTTTATAAATGAGGGAACTGAGGCTCACTGAAGTCGAGGGACCAACTGGGATTTGAACGCAGGTCTTCTGACTCCAAACCCAGGTCTTTCCCCATCCCAACACACAACCTCCTTCTTGGTATTGATTGGCTGAGAAAATAAAGGATAACAAAAATCTACTATGACTTCAGTAATGCTTTTAAATGAATTTATATTTTTTAATCACAATAGCACCTATGTATGCTGGCAAGATATTAATACACATTTGTGAGCCTTGTTATTTATTTAGTCTACGGAAGGTGCGTTTGCTTATTTGTTAGACTGAGTCCTGCTGAGTATTTTGTTGGTGCTAAATAAAGATCAGAATGACAGTGCTTATTCTTCCCCTAGAATCCACGGATATAACTTAAAAATATTTGGATAACAGTATTTTATTGTAATTTGTTTCCCTTGTAATCCTATGGATTTTATTATATATTTTTAATGGCATGATTCTGAGAAGGGTTCTATAGGCTTCTTCAGTCTGCCAAGGGTTAGGAACCACTGGCCTATGAATTTGACTGCTTGTGATAAATCAACAACCCCTTCCCCCTTCCTACCCCTCAGAAGTCCTCAGCCCCCAGGTTGGGAGCCCACTGGATTAAGTGACAGCAAAGTCCCAGATTCAGTCCTCAAATGGTTGTAGACACTTGGTGCCAAATCTAGAGAATGTACTGGTAGCTCTGGCCAGGTATCTTACAGACATGTAGGATGGTCATGAGGGGCCATGAGGAGGAATGTGGAGGGGATGGTACCACCGAGCAAGTATCTTCCACTGGGTGGTTGATGTCATCCTTGTGTACATGAAAGATAGCACCTTCTTTGGTTTACAGTGATGTAGCAAAAGCAGTTTTGAAGTCCCTGGTAAGATGACACTTAACAGCTGTGTGACTCTGGGTAAGTTGCTTAACCTTTTTGAGTTGGTATCCTCATCTGGAAAATGGGTAAGGGTGTAGGACAAAGTTAATAAATTATAGGATTTATGTTCATAGGATCATAGGATAATAGATTTAGAAGCAGAAGGAACATTATAAACTTCTTCATCAAGCCCTCTCCTTTCAAAGATGAGGAAACTCAAGCCCAGGAGAGGGTTAATGCCTTACCAGTAGGTGCCACAGTATGACATCAACCCAGGTCCTTGGATTCCAAAACCAGTGCTCTGGAGGTGTAGTGGATAGAGTACTGGGCCTGGAGTCAGGAAGACTCATCTTTCTGAGTTCAAATTCAGCCTCAGACACTTACTAGCTGTATGACCCCGGACAAGTCACTTCACCCTGTTTGTCTCAGTTTCTTCATGAATGAACTGGAGAAGGAAAGGGCAAACCACTCCAGCATCTTTGCCAAGAAAACCCCAAATGGGGTCAGGAGGAGTCAGATATGACTGAAATGACTGAACAACAAAAGTTCCTTCTAGATCTATGATCTAGAATAGCAACAATTGAATAATGCAACAGGTGGGGCAGGGAATAGAGGATTGGGCCTCGAATCAGGAAGACCTGAGTTCAAATCTGCCCTCAGATGCTGATGAGCTATGTGAACCTAGGCAAGTGACTTCACTTCTGCCTCAGTTTCCTCAACTGTAAAATGGGATCTTGTGAACTTACTTCATAGGGCTCTTGTGAGGATCAACTGAGGTCATATTTGTAAAGTGCTTAGCAGAGTGCCTGACACACAGCTGGTGATTAATAAATGTTTATTTCCTTTCTTCCTTAACACCTTTCTCTGTATCTTCAGTGTTTAGCACAGTGCCTGGCACACAGCTGGTGCTTAACAAATGCTTCCTTCCTTTTTTTCTTATCATCTTTCTCTATATCCTCAGTGTTTAGCACATAGCAGTCTAATAAATATTCCTTGATGTGACCTTGTATTTATATTAAATATAGTTAATATATACATGTGTGCATGCTGTCCACCTTATTAGAATGTAGCTTCTGTAGGACAAGGACAGTTTTCCATCCTGTCTTTGTGTCCCCATTGCCTCATGCTGACCGTGTGGGAGGCATTTATGTTTTCCGATTGCTTGTAGACATGATAACTTTTATAATTTGGTCTAAATCTGTTTTTTCACTGGTGATGAGAATCTTCTAAGTAGAGAATCCCTTCTTAGATACAGGGAGGTGACTCCTTCGTAACTTATAGGCCTAAGGCACCATGGACAACGGACATACGATGCTAGCATGTGTCAGGACTCGAATCCCTATCTTCTTAACTCTCTCCATTAGGCCACACTGCCTCACTATTCAGGTAAGATTTGTTTATAAAGAACACTGGAAGGACAACATTTTTCTGAATCCTAAGGCTTGATGCATAGCAAGTGGGCAAATGGATGGTGTATTTTTTTGGCCTTTTTATTTCACTGCAGCTAGATAACGGGACTCCTCCAAACTCTGGTCTATTTTCAGTAATCACTGATGCAGGTAGGATGGGGAGCATGCTACAGTGCTCAGAGGCTATTGTTTCCATTAGGAAGAGTAATGACCTTGGTTTAACTATCAAGAAATTATCTGAGGGTGAGGGAAGAGATAACTGGAGCCTCCCTTGGAATAGTCTGCCTTTCCTGAAGTACTTTATTTATGCTCTGGATGGGAATAATAGGAGAAGGAGGCAAGCATCTCCAGTGGTCATCAGATATCACACAAATAATTATTTATCAGTAGTATTTTTTATTTTAAAAATTAATTCTTCTAAGGGACCGGACCATACTATGGTCATCAAAGGTACAATTTTGTTTTAAAAAATCTAAGCTGTTTCCAGGTGCTTTGGAGCATAGGGAGGCCTTTCATTAATGGAAATGATATTCACTCAATTTTTCTCAGTCTTAAAAATAGAAAAGGGGACCACATAGGCTTTCATCTCCAAAGGCATTCTCCCCTGCCCCAGGCCACCTTTGTTGTTGTTGAATCATTTCAGTCATGTCTGACTGTTTATGACCCTATTTAGGATTTTCTTGGCAGAGATAATGGAGTGGTCTGCCTTTTCCTTCTCCAGCTCATTTTACAGATGAGAAAACTGAGGCAAATAGGGCTGTGACTTACCCAAAACACACACCTAGTAAGTGTCTGAGGTCAGATCTGAATGCAGGTCTTATTGACTCCAGAGCCATGCTCTATCCACTACACCACCTAGCTGCCTCTTAAGGAAGTCCAGTTGTCTGGTGGGACAGTGTTTACTTGAGGATGAATTTATTACAAGAAATAAGTTTCTTTCTTTCTTTAAAACTAATTCATGTGAAACTGGCATTAGGAAGACCTGGATTCAAATCCTGCCTTAGTAACTTACTAGATTTACAACCTTGGGCAAGTCATTTGATTTCATAGAGTCCCAGTTATCTCATCTGCAAAATGCAGGGCAGGGTCGGGGGGAAAGGTAGCATAGCATATAGATAGAGATTTAGTCTTGGAATTATGAATTCCTCAGTTCAAGTTCTTCCTTTGAGGAATATTGACTATGTAACCCTGGGCAAATCATTTAGTCTTTCAGTGCCCTAGGCAACTCTAAGACTATACATTGTGGAGTAGGTACCTACTTATTTGCACCTTACATTTGCCCAAGACAATGTTATGTATCTCCAGAGCCTAGCACTGTGACTGACACTTAAAAACATAATAGACTTGCTAATAAGAGACTTCTATTCATGGAGATCAACACCTTTTCTGTATGTCACAGTCATAAGACAGTAACTTGGAAGGCCCTTACTAATTCGTCTTGCTTCTTGGTACCTGGTACATGGTAGGCACTTATTAAATGTTTGTCCAAGGAATGAATGAATGAATGAATGAATGAATGAACAGGAGAGATGTTTAATTTGAAGAAGAGATGATTTAGGGAATAGGATCTGAAGGGTAAAGGGGAGGTTAGATTTATTCTCTTTGTCTCTATTTAGCTACCAAGAGACAGATTTAGAATGAATGAAAGGAAAAACTTCCTTGTAGGTGGAGTTGTCTAAAGGAGTATTGGGCTACCTTGAAAAGAAGTGAGTTTCTCCTTACTGGAGGTCTTTATGCAGAGGCTGGGTGATCCTGTACTCAGGAGCACCTCTCCCTTTTCTTTTTTGTGTTGTTTTTAACCATTAGATCGTAAGCTTCTTGAGAGCAGGGACTGTCTTTTTTTTTTTTTTGGTGTTAGTATCCCCAGCTCTTAGCACAATGCTATGGATATAGAATACACTTAATGAATGCCAGGCCTAGAGGCCTGAGGGCTACCCAAGTCTTACCTTACCTGTCCCAGGTCTTCAGTTGGCCAAACCGGATAAACGTATGAGAGAAGAGACTTTCCGGAGTCGAACAAGGGTTAGGCTTTATTCAGGGTCCTGGTTACATGTACAGGGGGAACTCTTCCTTAGGAGGGAGAGAGAAGTCTCCCAAGGAGGCAAAGATCTTACAGTAAGAGATTGGAAGCAGAAGTGTAAGTGGGGAGAGAGGGGGAGGGGAGAGCGAAGAGAGGAAAGAGGGAAGAGGGGCCTTCTGTCCTGTAAGGGCCCCTCCCGCGCTAAAAGCGCCTTCAGGCTTTCCTGACCCTAATTAAGCTCTCCGGCTTCGTAGTTTGCACCTGAATACCGTGCCTGTTAGATAACAATAGGTGTGCCCAGATCTGGGTCAGTCTCGAGGGCGGGGATGCTCCTCCCATCACGTTTCTCACGGGAAGAGGCGGAAATACACGAGATAGCTCGGTCTCACTCCTCGATTCCCTGCTGTTTTCTGGGGGGCCTCATGAGAACTCTAAGATTTAGAAGTTCCCACCTTTACCCGCCCGAGACTGTCCACCTGGAATTGAGCTTCCACCCCCAACAAATGAACATTTTTGATTATTGCATGGTATAGAGGGGATCCTTATGTGGGTCCAGGCTGGGCTTGGAGGGCTGTTGAGATCCAATCCAACTCTGAGGTCCTGGGATTCTTTGAGCTGCCAGGCACTGTATACTCAAGAGCTAATAGATATTACCAATCTCAAGAGCTAATAGGATCATGGTAGACTTGGGGTAGGCAGGGAAAGCTTCATGGAGGAGAGGGACCTGGGCGTGTAAGGATGAGTGCAGTTTGGATAGGTACATGGGTGGTACATGTAGTCAGGAATAAGCTTATTGTGTGGGTCAAGTTGTGAGGAATCTAGTCTGATTGCAGTAGAGCAGAGTGAGAAATAAAGGTTCCATTATTCATTACATGTCCTTGGTTTCATTTTGATTCGATTCAATTCATTTAAGTACTTGTAGTTGTTGGTCCTTCCTTCTCAAAGAGAACCAATGACATCACAGGGAGATATCCTGACTTGCTCATGAATTGGATTTCAGTGAGGCAGGGCTAGGCAAAGTCATCGGCCTCACTTTCTTCTCCAGAGTTATCCAAATCCAGTGGCAAGACAAAGGTCAAGACAACTGGTCATGGCCTCAATGAAGGTCTTTCCCAGGTCTCAGTGTGACTGAGGACATGCCCATTCAATGTCTGAGGGCTGGGTAAGAGGTGAATCAAAAGATGGCTCGATTATTGTTGTGAAGATTTCAATCAAAGATATCAATCTTGGAGGGAAAGCAAATACTTACTATGTCAGAAGCACTATGGTAGGACCTGAGGATAAAGATACAAATGAAATAGTCCCAGACCTGGGCATCTTTTCTCTAAACTCTTGGAATTCATTCTCCTAGCACTGAGGGTGAATATCAGGCACTCCTCACCATTCCTATCACAGATTCCAAGTCTGGCTAAATGCCAAAGATACACAACAGAGAATGGTGGTCACCAGGTGATGAATTTGAATGCAGCAGTTCATGAAGGCTGACTACTAATATGCAGAGGGCAATTTAGATTTGGCAGCATCCTAACAATTAGATATTTTGGTGGGAGGATTGACTACACAGATTAAAATGAGTATTAAAGAATCAAACTGATTGAGTGGGGTGGAGTTTGATTCCAACAGCCTGAATGGAATACAGCCCTGCCAGGCAGTTGGTAGGTTACTAAAGGAGGGAGAATTTCGTCTGCCATACTGAAAGTGAATCCAACAGAACTTTCTCTGGGTAATTGTTCCATCTTGGCTGTTTAAATTTCATAAGGCATTGGAGCCCCCTTAAGAGGGACTCTAAAAGGGATAGGATTGCTAATAAATACTTTCTACTGCAAACTGTAAAATATTCATTTAAGGTAGTTATTTCATATTATTGAATAAGTGCAAAAAGAATTAACTTTGTGCTCAGCTTAAGGTAGAATTCATAATAGCCAGAGCTATTTAATGAATGAAATATTTAATGTAATTTGCTTGCACTAAATGACCCAATGCAGAGTATGATAAATGTTAGGCTTAAATCCTAGAACAAGGACGGGAGAAAATAAACAGCCTTCGCTCTTCCTCATGGAATTTTCTAGGGAAGGGACTTCAGCTTCTGAATTTGAAGCCTCTTCTGGGTGG
Organism: Notamacropus eugenii; assembly: GCF_028372415.1. NCBI lineage: Eukaryota > Metazoa > Chordata > Mammalia > Diprotodontia > Macropodidae > Notamacropus > Notamacropus eugenii. Next base: position 45,483,095 of record NC_092876.1, read on the forward strand.
CTGATAGCTATTTGTTTGTGTGGTGTCCCTGAATCTTCCCTCCACGTCAGCTTGACTTAGTTGACCTTGACCCTTTTCACTTTCGCAGTTTCCTAGTTTTTCTGTTCTTTTCTGTTCCCATTCCATTGATTAGGGTGTGTGGGATGGGAGAGAAAGAAGGGAAATGGGAAGAAGACAGCTGGTGGTGATGACACCCTTTGGGCTGTATTTGGGCAGACAGTCCACTGTAGGTGGAGCTGAGCCAAATGGCCCCAGGCACCCATATTGGGGTGATAAAAGAAGGGGATGATAGAGAGGCAGTCTGGTTATTGTTTTTAGTAGCTTGACTTCTCCTCTCCTCCCAATGAGCCTCTATAAGTAAATGGGGAATGTGACTTTCTTTCCTTGTCTTCTCTTGTCTTTCCTAGTTCTTTTTCCTTTTCTTTTCTTCTCTCATCCTCCTTATCCTTTTTTTCTCCCTCTTCTTTCTCCTTTCTTAGTCATTTCTTATGTTTTTCTTTGATATTTTCCTCTTCTTTTCTTCTTAGACATTTCTTTCTCCTCTTTTGTTTTTACACATTTCTCTCTCTCCTTTTTTCTTTCCTCTCCTTTTTCTTCTTACTTTTCCTCCCTCTTTTCTCTCTTTTTGTCTCTGTCTCTTTGTCTCTGTCTGTTTCTGTCTCTGTGTGTATCTATCTGTCTTACTGTCTCTGACTCTGTCTCTCTGTCTGCCCTCCTCTTTCCCTTCTTCCTATTCTCCCTCCTTCAATTTATTCCTTCCCCAAAGTTCAGTGTGACAGTCAGGCGGAGGGGGCTGGATGAGAGAGTGTGAGTACAGACATTTTGGTCTTTCCCCCCTCCTCAAGCCCTGCTCAGGGCTCCCATATAGCCTCAAAGGGAAGATAAGCATGTGAATAGGATGACTGAGGAATGATCTATAGGAGGTATACTGTTCTACAGTGGGCAGAAGAGGGAGCCCCTGATAACTGCCCCACCTCCTTTGGGGCCATTAGTCTCTCCCCTCCTCATCTGCAGTTGTCCTCCTTGGGCTACTGAGCTGAATTAAAGGGCAGCTAGGTAGTACAGTGGATAGAGCACCAGTGCAGGAGTCAGAAGGACCTGAGTTCAAATCTTACCTCAGACACTTGACACTCACTAGCTGTGTGACCTTGGGCAAGTCACTTAACCCCAACTGCCTCATCCTGGGTCATCTCTAGTCATCCTGATGAATATCTGGTCACTGGAGTCAGATGGTTCTGGAGGAGAAGTGAGGCTGGTGATGTGCACAGCTCTCCCTCACTCAAAACAAAGTCAAGTGCAAGTCATGTCATTATTTCTCTGATGGCATGATCTTCTTCAGCAATGAAGGACGAGCTGAATGCAGGGAAGGGCCTAAGTGAGGAGATGGGAAGATAGAGAGTAGTGGGGTGGATGGGGTTGTCTGAACTTCTCTGGTTTCACAGAGGGACCATTAAATCTAGCAGGCTTTGAGTGCCTGTAGGAGGAGTGACAGCAGATTACAGAAGAGACAGCCCTAGGTCTGAAGACTTGGCTTTGAAGCCCAGTTTTATTCCTTATTAGTAGTCTGACATCCCCACGTTGGGCCCATTTTCTCCTCTGTAAAAGAGAGGGGGGTGTTTAAACTTTCAGTGTCTCTTTCAGCTTGGAACCATAGGCTTTAGTGAATCCTAAGTTGTCTTAGCACGGTAGAGAAACACTGGATGGGAACAGGGAACATTCTCTCCGTCTGCCCCACTCTCCTCCTCCTCTTTTTTCTAAAAGGGCTGGACTTGTCAGGAAGACCTGGGTTCTAATCTTACCTCTGATATTTTCTAGTTGTGTAATTATGGGCAAGATAGCCTCAATTTCTTCCTCTGTAAAATGAAGATAAGGATAGTGGTAGTATCTAACAGTGTTTTTATGAGCCTTAGATGAGCTAATTTAAGTAAAACACTTTCTCAATGTGTGGGAACTTTCAGTGTGGTAATTCCCTTCACCAGTGCTTATCAGCAGTTCCCCAATGACACTGCTTTCTATGCTGTACCTCTTGTAAGATACTCCATCTTCCAACTCCACGCGTTTTCACTGGCTCTCCTCCATGCCTGGAGTACATCTCCTCTTCTTTTCCATCTCTTGGCTTTCCTGGTTTCCTTTAAGTCTCAACTCAAATCTTACCTTCTAGAAGAAGTCATTTGGATCCCCCTTAATTCTAGTGCCTTCTCTCTTATCAATTATTTCCAGTTTCTCCCATCTATAAATTTGTTTATTTGGAGTTGTTTGCATATCATTGCCCATATTAGAATGTGAGTCCCTAGAGAGCAAGGGACTATCTTTTGTCTTTCTATGTATCCCCAGTGCTTAGCATGGCACCTGAAGAATAGGAGGTGCTTAATAAACGGTAATTGACAGACTTCCTAAGATTGAGTCTTCAGGAGTTGTCTGGAGGCATTGAAAAGTTAAGTAACTTCTCCAGGGTCACATAGATGTATGTACATGTCTCAGAAAAGTAGGTGTCACAGCCAGACTCAATTCCCTTTTCTTCCTTCCATATTCTCCATCTCAGCCTAACTGGTCTATTTGCTATTCCCAGGACCTCCCATTCCTTCTCCTTTCCTGGCCATTTTTCACTGACTTTTCATAGACTCTTTTTGCCTGAAACACTTTCCCTTCTCCCTTCTGACTCTTCAAATGCATAGCTTTTTCAAGGCTCAGTTTGAGTTTTATCTCCTACCTGAGGTCTTACCCCTCCCCCTAGTTGTTAGTGATGTCCTCCTTCCAATTAGTCTGCGTTTGATTAGTATATTTTTAATATTTGCTTAGCTTTGTACTGTTGTTTCCGTTCAGTAGATTATAAACTCTTTGAAGACAGGAGGTGTTTCATTTGTGTCTCTAGGTCTCCAGTGAATTTAGTAGGTGCTTATTAAATGCTTATTGGAACCAAGGAGATTAAAGTGGAAACATATAAAGAAATAATGTGCTACATGGTGATACACATTTGTGGGTAGAGCCAATATTAAATGGTACTATGCCCAATGATATTGCTATTATGTTGCTATATTTTTAATAAAATTAAACTCTTAAAATATTAATAAATGCTTGTTGATTGAATTAATGAAGGCTGTGAATGCAGGTCTTTCTGACTACAAGGTTGGCTCTCTCTTTATTATATCACACAAGCTCAAATTATTCAGGATGACATCCAAAAAAGCATTTCCCCATTTTCTATTTAAATCCCCTTTTTGGCACTTATTAGCTGTTTGATCCTGGGCATATTACTTCTTACCTGAATCTCAGGTTACTCTTCTGTCAGGGTTAGATTTACTGGCTGAACCCTCTCCTCGATGGTTGGACTCAAAGGTCCCTTCAGATTCTATGATCCATCTTCTATGAAGTTCTTTTGTTCTCAGGCATGTGGCTAGGTATCTTCTATCCAGTTTCATCCTTCTTCCTCCCCTAGCACAGTACCTGGCACACACTAAGGACTTAATAAATTCTAGGTGATTAACTAACTGGGTAAAGGGAACCTGTAGGGGAAATGGAGCAGCTGAGCTCCAGGACCAGTGTGGGTTTAACCCATAACATCTTTGCCTTGCCTGTAGGTCATCAATGTCTAATTATAGTCAATTAGCATATTGTCTATTGTTTTGTTTTTGTGATGAACAGTGAGAATTAGCAGGCTAATTAACATGCTGGATTTTGGTTGCAGACATTTACCTAAATGGTTTGCTTTCGGTATCCCTGCACACCTTGTCTCTCTACCTCTTGGCAAACACCTTGCCTCCCTACTTCTCCTTCCCTCCCTTGGACCTAGTCTGACTGCCATGGTATCCAGCAGAGCTCAGAGACCTGGAGGTAACTGATCCTTTGGTGACTGCCAAACTGAGAAGCCCCAAGGATTGTACAGATGTCCCCTGCCAGGTGCTCCAAAGAAGCCTGCTAGCAAGACCAACTGCCCTCAGGAAAGTGAGGATTCCATAGGCCAGGGAAGATAGGCTGTCATTCTCTTCCATGGTACATTGGGTCCCTGTCTCTGGTGAAGCACATGAATCCACAGCCTAGGCCAGGCATTGGTCTTCATGTAAACTGGCTTGTGCCCTAAACCTCTAAGCCAACCTGAGTGATGAAGACTTGGTCTTGGTTCTGCCTTCTGCCCAGGGCATCAGCATCAGATGTGGAGAGCATTGACTGTATTTAGTGATTGTGTAGTGATCTCAGTTTTGGCTCTGTCATGTCCTAGCCTGACTTAGCAGCGTCCTTGGGGGCTCTGCTCAGTGCTTTCTTAGGCCCTCATCAGTTCTCATCTAAACTGTTGCCATAGATTCTTAATTGGTCATCCTGCCTCTAGTCTTTGCCACTTTCCAATCCATCCTTCACACAGCTGCCCAAATCATCTTTTCAATACACAGCTCTGGCCATATTATTCCTCTGCTGGGAAACCTGTTATGACTCTCTTTTGTCTGTAGGATAGACTACAAACACTTTAGTCCGGCATCTAAGGCCTTCCCTAGCCTCCATTTCCAGCCTTATTTCACAATAATCTCCTTTACTCCAGCTTGCTTCCAAGTAAAAGGGTCTCATTCTCTTCCAGGGTTCTCTCTCTCTCTCTCTCTCTCTCTCTCTCTCTCTCTCTCTCTCTTCATTAACTACCATGGGTTCAATTATAATCTCTCTCTGTAGATATCTTCCAATTAATCAGTCAATCAACAAGCATTTGTTAAATACTTATTATTTGCTGGGCATTGTGCCATGCATCGCATCGAGGCTACAAAGAACAAAAATATGATCCCCATTCTTCAGGAGCTGCCTGAAGTCTAGCAGGATAGAAAACATGCAGACAACTGTGTATATACAAGGGCAAAGGTAATACTCCCAGAGGGAAGGGACTAGTATGAGGGGGAACTGAGAAAGACCTCTTGACGAAGCTGTCTTGAAGGAAGCCCTTTCAAATGCTTGAGGAGAGCTCTAATAGCCTCTCCTAAGTGTTCTTCTCCAGACTATACCTTCCCACTTTTTTCAACCAGTCCTCACCGAGCATAGTCTCACAGTTCTTCATCATCCTGTTTGTTCTCTCCTGGACTTTATCTTCACTTTATTAATGCCATGGATAAATGCCATTCCCAAAAATATAGACCATAAGACTGGTTGCCATTATCCAGGAGGCATCTGATCTCTTTGATCCATCTGGCCTCCTGACTGTTCCACAAATAAGACATGTCCATCTTTCCATTCCAAGTATTGTCTCTGGCTGTTTCCCACCCACCCCCCAACCCCCATGCCTGGAATGCTCTCCCTCTGCATCTCTACCTACTGCCTTCTCTGGGTTCCTTTAAGTCCCAACTAAAATCCCATCTTCTACAGGAGGCTTTCCCCAATCCCTCTTAATTCCAGTACCATTTCTCTGTTAATTATTTCTTATTTATCCTATACGTAGCTTGCTTTATATATATTTCTTTGAATGTTGTCTCCACCAATAGATCATAAGTACCTTGAGAACAGGGACTGTTGTTTGCTGCTTTTTGTATCCCCAGTGCTTAGCACAGTGCCTGACACATGGTAGGCCTTTATATATATTTATTGAGATTAGAGTGAGACAAAGCCCTATGCATTTTATTATTTCATTAGTGTTTGGACTGCCATATTGCAGTGGACTCACATTGAACTTACAGTTCACCAAGCCATAGACCATTTAGAAGAGGAATTAATGTCTAAGCCTCCCAGATCTTGTACTTCTGCAGCTGATTATTTGAACCCAGGTGTTAGACTTTGCATTTTTCCGTATTAAATTTCATCTTTTTTTGATCTATCCTAGTGTGTGAGCCTTTTGGATACCAGCTCAAACATCCAATATTTTAATTTCCCTCCCAAAATTGTGTTACTTGCATATTTCTTAAGCAAACACTTCTATGTCATTCAAAATAGAAATCTTAAACAACACAAGGACAAGCACAGATTCTAGGGACTCTCCCTTCCCAGTTGACATAGAACCATTAATGACTATTTGGATCTGGCCAATAAACAATTCCAAATCTACCTAATTGTACTAGTACTTAGTTCACAAGAGTCACCTTAGTTTGATGGTGTTCCCTACTCTCAGTAAGCTATGGGGACTGTAGTTTCTGATTCCTTTTCAAGATGTTTGCGATTTGTGTTGTTAAGTCATTTCAGTCGTGTTTGATTCTTCATAACCCCATTTGGAGTTTTCTTGCCAGAGATGCTGGAACAGTTTGCCATTTCCTTCTCCAGTTCATTTGACAGATGAAGAAAATGAGGCAAATAGGGTTAAGTGGCTTGCCAAGGGTCGTACTGCTAGTAAGTGTTTGAGGCCAGATTTGAACTTAGGTCTTCCTGACTCAGTGGGGAGGTGGGGCACTCTATCCAATGTTCCACCTAGCTTCCCTGATGTTTACTAACCATCCCTTTAATATTGCCTTCTAGAATTTTGTCAGAAATTAAAATCAAGATCATTGACATATAGTTTGCAGGATTCCATCAATCTCTGGTATATTTACACTTATTTAGATCTGTGGTACCATTTCCTTTTTTCAAGATCACTCAAACATCACTTAGAGTGAATGTAAATAGCAATTGTTTCTGTTTTGGCCAGAAACCTTGAGGATCTTCCTCTCTCAGATTCATTTTTTTGACTAGTTATAGAGGCCATTCTCTGTCTCATTTCTTACCCAGCCTTAATTATTGAATCGGCATTGCCTCAGTCAAACTGAGACCTGTTAAAGACCTTAGTCTTAAAAGGCCAAGATCTTCCACTGCATCTTGGGTTATCTCTAGTCGTCCTGATCTGTATCTCCTCACTGAATTCAGGTGACTTTGGAGGAGAAAGTGAGGCTGATGACTTTGCACAGCCCTCCCTCACTTAGATTCAATTCACTTGCTTGTCATGGCATCACCTCCCTGATGTCATGGTCCTCTTCCAGAGTGAAGGACAAACAAGAACCTGGAATGGAATGTACATGAAGAGTAGGAAGATGATTGATGCCTTTACAGATTAACAATTCAAACATTGGAAGGGACCTTAGAGTCTTCTCATTGGATTATTATCAAAAGACTTGGGTTGGTTTCATTCCAACATTTCCTAGTTTTATGATTCTGGGGAGATCATGAAACCTCTCTGGGCCTCAGTTTCCTTAGCCATAAAACAGGATTAATAATACTTTTACTGCCTGGTTTCTAGGTTTCTTTTAAGGAAATTGCTTTGGAATCTTATATGCTATAGAAAAGTGAGTTGTTATTTGTTCTTGAAAGAGCCAAGAGACACTTGGGTCTGAGTCCTGCCTCTGACATCCACTAGTTATATGAGCATGATGAACTTCTTTGAGGAATTTTTTTTGCCATCCACAAAATAGGGACAATAATATCTGTTGTACCTACCTCACAGGGTTGTTGTGTCGGTGGCTCTTTGATGGTACAGTGGACAGAACCTTTTAAGTAGAGTTAGGACAACATGGGTTCAAATCCGGCCTCAAATACTTATTAGCTATATAATCCTAGTCTGCCTCTGTTTCCTTATTTGCAAAATGGGGATACCGATAGCTGAGGGATGCACAAGGCTTTTGTCTGGTAACTTTGACTCAATCAAATGAATGAAACAAATTGTGACCAGGTCTGGTGTCATCTGTAGACATGTTGTTGTGATGGTAAAATGAAATATTTGCAAAATGCTTTGCACATCTTAAAATATTATATAAGTACTAGATATTATTGTTAAATAACTTGTGTGGTGGCCTGAAAAACCAGCATAACCTTAAGCCTCTATATCTTTCAGCTAGGATGATAGCACTGATGATGATGAAGATAATGAGGTTGCTGATGCTTTTAGCAATGATTATGATGATGATGATGGTGGTGATGTTGGTGATGATGATGATGATGGTGGTGGTGATGGTGATGATGATGGCGGTGGTGGTGGGGATGTTGGTGATGGTGTTAATGACGATTATTATGTATAGTTCTCTCATTTTCTAGAAGGGAAAACCAACGCCTAGAGAGGTAATGTGATTTGCCAAGAGCTTCTACAGAGATAGTGGCCAACCTGGGTCCAGAATCCAGGTGGTCTGACTTTCAGCCCAGTGCTCTTT